>NC_056725.1:1014646411-1014748911 GCF_019279795.1 Protopterus annectens
AGCTTTTCATACCTTAAAAGGCATTAGATATAGTATGAGGCACATATGGTATGATACAATTTAATAAATCAGAATCTTACAACTACTAATGCTGTTCACATGAAAAGTACATATATGTGAGCATATCATTATTCTGTTACCAAATAAAGAGAGTTGCATCTGGTCAGCTCAGACAATGCAAGAAGTAATTTAGTGCCCTTCACTGCTCCTCTTAGGATTAGGCCTGGAGGAATCAGTTGTCCAGGTAAGAGTAAATGTGCACACCCTTGATTTTGCAGTGTGCCATCACTGGGGCCAGACATTTGATGAATACTCTGGGAACAGTAGCTAAACCAAAGCATAAAGAAGTAAACTTAAAATGCAATCCCTCAGTAAAAGACTCAAGCATTGGCTGCATCCTTTGAATATTGGAATATGCATGCAGACGTCTTTGAGGACTACTGTGACTAGGAGTGCTTGAGGAATTAACATGGACACCAATGCTTGTAGTGTCAACATTTTACATTTTGGGACTTTCAAAAAGATTTTTATCTTTCCATGGCACCAAAAAGTCAGAAGTGAAAGCATTGTGTTTCCTGTATATTATATCCCTTGGACTAGCATTTCTTTTAGAATTGTTTTTACTCAGTATTCCTGGTCTATAGGATCTCCTGGGATGTCCCCTTTTTTGGGGAACTTGGACAGGAAGTGGAGTTTGTATCCCATCAAGATAGTTTAGTGGACCCGTATGTCTGTGGTTATGGACTACCATTGTTTTTCAGTAGGTGACTAACCTTCTTCCTATCCTGGTGTTTATGTGTGGAAGGTGAAGGGGTAAGGGTGGTGTTTGGGGGTCAGAGACAGAGGCAGCTAATGTAGTCACACCTGTACCCTCTTGGCTGTGAGCCCTGAGTGCCCCGTCACTTGCTCTCATCTTGTTGCTGTTTTCTCTTTTGTTAGGTATTTGGTTTGCTAACTTTTGGCTTATTTTTCCAGTAGAACTGCCTTTAATTTCTGAGTTAACTCCTATTATATTATAGGAGGGGAATGTAGAACACATGCTTGATAGTTTCCATGGTCTTCCCCTTGTACTCCAACATTTTGAACACATTATGGGTATGGAGCTTGAAGAGCATCTCTTTGTCTTAGTGGGCATTGAGCAACTGCACCTTCACATGTTTCGACAGTGACTGAGTCCTCAGTGAAAAGTGTCTCTTAAGAAGTGACACCATTGTAGCAGCGCTAGATGCTGATCCAAAGCATTATATCCACAGGTTTTTTTTTATGAAAGTTTATGTGGTCTTTATGCTAATGTTTTTTATGTCTCTGCCTTTTGGTTTTGTTTTACCTTTTTTTTGCTGGCTTTTTTTTTATATATTAAACACCTATTAATTAAGCATATTTTTTTATTTAATTATATTGGTGGTTTGGTAATGATTGACAGATATAAATAAACCTGTTTTTTTTTTTTTTTTTTTTTTTTTTCTGAAAAGAAGGGTCACTGTATCCTCCAAAAGCGCGTAGAAAAAGGAGTTTTGGATTTTTTTAAAGAGTCTGAAGTCTTGAAATTGGTGCACATCCCAGCTCTTTTTTTATTTTTTTTTTTTTTTTTTTTTTTTCTTTTTTGAGCATCATATCCACAGTTTAGGATGTTTATCCAGTTGCAATGAGATCTGACTTCATTGAGCAGGGAAGCTTTTGTGCTTTCATCTTGTACTCCACCACAGCTCTGTCAGCTACTTGAAGACATCTTCTTGGTAATTAAAAGTGACAGTTTTGCAGTTTTGATTGCAAAAAGCCAAGGTAGGAGATGGGTACACTTTTTATTCATGCCTACTCAGCAATCTACTCTCCTTATTTGGGAGTGGATTCCAGCCTGATGCCAGTCTAGCTCCCTTAGCAGATCCCATGGGAACTGTGTATGGATCTCAAAAGAGATTTTTATATAGAAATGTACAAGAGCTTTAAACTTTGTAAGACTGATCAGGTCTCTCTGGGTGGGGGGGAGTCTAGTTCTATGCAGCTATCGTTAAAGACATACAGAAATTTTTGGAGAGTCAAATGCTAGAGTTTCATGGCCTTTTCCTGGAAAGCTGATCCCTCTTGTGCTTGATATTTGGAAATGTTCTGTCATAAGTGAAACAGTATCTCCAAAAGGCAAACCCTCTGGTGAAGAATCAGTAACCAAGGTGTCTTCACTGTCTATGTTAACAGAGTACAGAGGATTAGTCCAGATAAAATCACTTTACCAGATCTAAGAGACTCTCTCTCTGATATCCTCCCTGTAGGAGGAATAAAGACACCTTGCTGAAGTCTCAAGTAGTTTATTCCATTAAGCAGATAGATGGATGAGTGTTCTTGTTCTGTGTTACACTATATGTGTTAATGGACAAAAAGGAGGATATCTGAGATTTATAGTGTAGATTTTCTTCACCCTCCTCAAAATCAGTGAAATTTGTATTTCTCACAGGAGATGCCTCTATTTTCCTTCTAAAGCTTTTGCAGGGTTGGAACCCAGACACAGAGGATTTTGCTGGTCAGTGTAGGAATTACAGCTATTTGTCCCAGCCTAACCCAGACTCATGAGGAAAGCAAGAAGAGCAGGACTGTGGTGACACATCAGCTGGCAACGTAGGGTTAGAAAAGGTCCAAGCCTCTGAATTTGGTTTAGGTTTAGATGCAACTGCTGAGGATTTGGGACGCTGAGAGGAGAAGTGTCCCTTGATCCAGAATTTCTCAATTACATGGGCATCCTCCTCAATAATTACTGTGGGGTAACCACCTTTCCCTTGTTTTATGAAAGGATTATGTTCAATATCACAAGTTCCCCTGTCTGCTTCTTTGAGTTCCATACCTTCTTTAAACCAGTGAGACAAGCTAGAAGTCAATGGTATGGTGACCTCCAAAGATATTGAGACAGAGGTCTCAGATATGGTAGATGTCAAGGCCAAGTGCAGAATGAGCACCTGCATGTTGCTGATGTCCTCAGACCTTGGATCGCTAAGGGAGTGTTCAGAATCTTTTGTTTCCCTGGATTTGAACTTTTGTCTCTCCTTTTTTTAAGGGTATGTCCAGTTGTCCAGTGATGTACTCCAAAGATATGTCAGTCTTATCAAAGAATACCGTAAGCCTGTTCTTGTTCAGGTAAGCCCGAACAGCCTGACATGTTACTATAGCAGTCTTAGAAATGATCCTCTAACATGTTATTATCCTAAATACCACATACACACACAATCTGAGGTTTGCAAACACGCTTTCTCTGTTTAGTACTGGCAGTTATACCTAATGCCTCCATGTGGTGCAGACCCCATGCTGACATTTTTTTTTTTTACTCAAAAGACCTAGCAGACATTTGGCTATAAAATCAGAAAGAAGGATCTCCAGTAAGTCACTTATGTTTTTCCCTCCTCACTTGTGACTTGTGTCAGATGGCCTAATGCATTCACAATATATTTTAATGAATGGTAAATTGTGCATTCAAGGAATGTGCAAGAAAGAACTAAAGACGCCTAGGTAGACATCACTTTCACACTAGATACATGAGGACATTTGAGATAAGGTGAAGCCAGCTGAACTAAAGGGGGAATGGCCCTTGGTTCTGAAACTCTGAATGGACATCAGACCTCAGCCAACAGCAGATTTCTGAAAGATTCAGATTATTTCACTATTCCATACAAAGAACATCTAAGGTTTAAGGTGAATTAGGTCAAAATGCATAGCTGTACTGCAAGGACTCAAGATTGGCACCATTCATGTGTTTAAATTTCACAAGAGCACATGAAAAATAGTATTTACCACTCCACTCACATTCACACTGTAAGATGACTTCATAACATTGAATCCCACAAATTACTGGATATACACATTTGAAAAAATAGCTCTGTTGTGGAAAGTTACTGTCGCATATGTTGTGTCCAGATAAAAATAAAACCCTTGGAGAAAACAAAGATACAGGATTGTGATTTAGTAAAAGCACAAGATGTAACCAAGAACTACAAATAACCATACTTACTAAAAGCTGCAGTGGCACGTTAAGCGCATGGTGCCACATCAGCCAGCATAACACGAAGGATGTATATATATTTTTCCAGCATTTCTAAAAAAAGTTAAAATGGTAGTCTCCCTTTAGAATTTATTTTGTGTCCGGAATCTATATTCAGCTTTGGAAGTGTAACACACAATGCAAAGTTAACTGAACATGATCTCACATGTCAGAAGTGATTTAAGAAGGGGTATGAAAAGTCTGTGAATAATGGATATATTTATAGCAAAGCTATTTTTGAGAACAATGATCTGTCCCTATCAAATCACATATGTCACTGCAGCATAATGTTAGAGATAAGAAAACACTCTTTAAAAATTAGTAGTTTCACTACAAAGACTTTCATACTAGTATAACTAAAGTAATTATGTATATTGTAAATGCTTTCAGACCCAATGGCACTTTTGTTTTTTGTCCCAGAGGTCACCCTCAGCTTGAAAAGCTACTGCCTACGCTCCCTTTTCATTAATGTGGAATCCTCTCTCCACTAACATATAATTAGTTTCACTTCAGTAGAAAATAGTTTTAGCTAACACATTCTTTCCAGTTCTTCCCTTAGGTCAGGGGAGTTTTTATAGTACATTAAACCTGACCATTAAAGTCTAACATGTTTTAATGTTAACATAGTGCAAAAATGAAGTCTTGAAGGAGATTGTGACTTATTTCAAATATATAAAAGAGCAAAAGAACATCACCCTACCTACACACACACACACACACACACACACACACACACACACACACACACACACACACACACACACTCACACACACACACACACACACACACACACACACACACACACACACACACACACACGCACACACACACACACGCACACTCACACACAGACACACACACACACACACACACAAACACTCACACACACACACATATACATATCTTTTAAAATAATGAGCCTTCTTGCACATGGAAAATGTTATGTTTATTTAAGTATTCATCATTAACAATCATGCTGAAAAATAAAGATAGCAATCACAAATAGTTTATAAAATCTGAGAATTAACTGTTAAGAATAGATCAAACTTTGTTGACTTCCAGAAGGAATTCTTTGGTTTGGATATTTGAAGCCAATGAGGTAGGGAATTTCATGGAATGGGGCCTACCAGATGTTTGAAGTTAAATCCTGGTAGTTACTAACAACATACAAATTTCTTTCCTCAAGATTTCTGGACAAAGTAAAAAATTATGTGGGGACAAAGACTCAAAATAAGGTACAATTTTTTAAATATTAACTTGATTCCCTTAAAAGTTTACTAAAACAATGATGTTGCATCAATATGCATTTTCTGGACAAGAAAAATTATGAAAGTCTAATGTCTGGCAGTTCTGACTGACTGTAATCCTTAGTAAATTGCCAGAAAATCAAATATGTCATGAGGGACAATGCAAAAATATGATGCAAAATCATGGACATTCTGCAAAATCAGGAAGAGTTGAGTGGTATGACTAAAAGTGTCTCACTGTCCGAGTTGCACTGCTGAGCTGACTGAGCCATCATGTACCTAAAGCTCTGTCAAGTAAACAGGATCCCCTATGTAACCATAGTAACCTATATAACCCCTTGTGAGTATATTTCATTGTAGATAGAAAATGCAATTGTTTTTATGATGTAGGCAGTCAGTGAATAAGGAATTGTCATGACCTAGACATGGTGACTAGGATTCACTTTCACAGTAAAGCTAAACACTAAAAGACGGGAAAAAAGAAACAATGTGTATGTGTAAGGAGAAAGCTAATACCAAACATTGAATTTAAACTATTCTCTTAACCTTAGAAAATGCTTGCTAATGCACATATTCTTGCTGTATCAGCTTTCTAATACTACCAATATTTTAATAAAATGCTTCTGATTTCCTGCCTTTATCCTATATTATTTTACTTTATCCCAGAATCCTGTATGAAAACTATTAATTTCCTGCATTCAAATTAAGTGAACAAATTTGCCTTTTTCCATACAACATGGTCCTTGCATTGAACAGAAAAGCAAATGATTGCCATGACTTAATCACATGCAGTTATGGTTCTCAAGGTAGCTGATAAAGAGCTTTTACACCACATGCATATACAATGTCATGGCAGTGGCATGTGAAATTGAAACAAGTCACAGAAGCAGAGCATTCAAACTTCACTATGATGCACCATTGTTCTAATAAGAAATATCTAACAACCACAAGACTCAGTAACTGATTAAATATACACACAATTCAATGAACTCTACTGTAGGAGATGAAAAGTAGGCCAGTGAATTGATACAGTCACTCGGTGTCATGTTAAGGGAAGAAGGAGTGTCCTCCAGAAACTACACAAAGAGAATACAGGTGTTCTACTCTCAGATACTTAGCCAAGAATTGTTGATCAACTCAGACTAATTCATTTGTTGATCTTAATGGTTTCCTAGCTTCTCCCAATACAGTAGAAGATCAAGCAGGCCTGTAGTGCCAGCAGAACAGAATACATCAGCAAATCATCTCAGGCTATTGCAAGGATGCTGAGGGTCTTTGTAAGTGCAGACACCCATTTTTAAATGCTGCTCTACAAGATCTTGTCCTGTTTTGTACTGACTGTTCAAGCCTGCCCTATACAACACAGCAGCAAAAGAGCCATATCTTCAGCTGATCTACTTGAAAAAATACCCAGGAGGCTACCCTGCTTTGCTATCCAGTAGGCACTGTTTAATGAATATACCTATGACTATAAAGAGGTGTTGTCAGGGGTACATAATCAGATATCTGTGCAGGACCTCTCACTTCTTTTCAGATCTAATATTTCACCAGAATGTTTTGGAAATATATTTCGTACTTTGGACAAAAACATGCTCAGAATGATGACTCCTTCTTTTTTCCAGCAGTAGTTAGGTCTGCCACCCTGAATGGAGACTAAGCCTGCCTGCTCTGACTATAACTATGGCTATAACTTCTGTATCTTGCAGGATTAGGGCAAAGAGTGTTCCGGCATAGACTTTCCCATCTCTGAGACATTGTCTCTGTTCAAGTTTCTTATTAAGACTGTGTGCTGCATCATGTGCAAAACTAGACAAAGGATAGTGAGGCCCTCAGACTTTAATAAAGTTTTTAAATGCAGCTTTGGGCATCAGATTAATAAACAGCACAGACTACTATTTCCCGCAGTTTTCTTTGTGGGAAAGGCTGCAAGTTGTCACAAGTTTAGACCCACAGAAAGATGTATAATGTTATCATAGCTCTCAACCTGCAGACCTTGAAAATAGGAACAAAGGCCCTCAAAAAGAAGATATACCCTGCCAAAAACTCGACATCTAATTAGTACAGAATTTGAATACCAAATAACACATAACTCATCCCACTTCTATTCCCTGGACATCTAATTAGTACAGAACTCGAATACCAAATAACACATAACTCATCCCACTTTCATCCATCATTTCAACCACTTTCAGTTTGATTAAACATGTTTCTACTCAGAGACATGTTTAAAAACAGAGAATGACAAAAATGATGGAAAAATATAATATCGGTATCAAAGAGACAGAGCAAAATCAATTGACTTGAATGAACTGTATTGCAAAATTCTATCACACAAGGTCATTTATTTTGGTTTCTGAAAAGAGAAGATGCAAGGTATATGTCCTCTCTTTAAATTAATGGTGCCACTAGTAAGTTAGTTATGTAGTGTGTTTTTCTGTATAAAAGACAGCTTCAAATATCCCTTTTAATGAGAATGATTGAGAAAATTGTGTGAAGGGGTAAATCAAGTTGAAAATAGGGGCATAATTCCAAAATAGGGACATGTACATGGATAACTCAGACCTGAAAATAGGAATGTTCCTCTAAAAAAAGAACAGGTGAGACGGCTGAATGTTATAGTTACTGAAATTATTGCAGAATACTTATTTTGTTTAACTCACATTCCATCAATGAAAAAAATATATCCTTTCACTTATGATAAATTATAGTAAAATATCTTTTTACAAAGTAACCAACAAAGAAACTGTAAGTAAAATACATATTATGCAATATCAGGTCATTGTTATTCAAAAACATGCACGCTGATTGGATAGCCCGACCAGCCCATTGTAAATCGAGCATATAGCAATAGAAAAAAGTCCGGCTGCTAAAGTATCATTGAGCAGCCATACTTTCCTATTGGAATATGCTATGAAGGGCAGAGCAAAATGCAAGAAAAATCAGGTACATTCTGCAACGGTAAAGAAACAGAATGACTCTTGTACCTCTCAGCTGTCCAGATATTTGCAGAATGTCCATATTTCTGCCTCATAATTTTTGTCTTTTCCACATAAAAAAAGAAAAATTAATTTTTTAGCAAGCCATTGTGATTTAAGTCATTAAATGACAGTCATTTGAGATTTAGCCTTCATAGCCTTCAGAAAATGCATGCTAGTCATCCACGGTGGTGCAGCGGTAGCATTGTTGCCTCACAGCAAAAGGGTCTCCCATTCGATTCTCGGCTGGAGTGCGGGGAGTGCCTTCTGTGTGGAGTCTACATGTCCTCCCCGCGGTTGGGTGGGCATTCAAAAGACAAGCGTAAATGGGTGTGCCTTTGTTGAAGGTTGAACGTCGAGCTGGCACCTCAGCATTCGTCAAAATCTACTGCCAATCATTAGCAGACCGGAGTTCCGCTGTGGTGACCCCTAACCGGGAAAAGCAAAAAGACAACAACAACAGCCTTCGGAAAATGCATGCTAACAGAAAAGCTTTCCTTCAAGCAACTTTCTAAGAACAATAAAATCTGTGACTATTTCCGGACCTTTGTTCCTCCCCATTATGTTGTACTTTGCTGTTAGAAAGTTGCTTGAAGGAGAGGTTTTCTGTCTTTTTTTAATTTCTACAAGTCTTTTGGGTTTCTATACCATGACAGGAATGGACCCCATTCCTAAGTCAAAGTACGATTAAAGTTCATGAAATTAGTATTGTTTCAATCTTTGATATCAGCTAAAAGTGCTCTTTGCAGCACTCGCAATGTACCCAGTAATGACTCATGCACTTCATATGGAGTTACATGCATTGGTAACATATCTAAATATGATTGTAGATTCTTTTTTATAAGACCCGTTGCTCCCACTGCTATTGGAACTGTCTGAGTAGCTTTCTTCCACATTGCTCTTGTTTCTGCCTGCAAATCTTGATATTTTATGACTTTGTGTCTCTTTGTACGCAAGACACTGTAGTCATTGGATGTAGCGATTTCAATGATCAATGCTACTTTTGTCTTCTTTTCACAGACCACTATATCTGGTTTTCTCGCATCTATCTTTTGAACTGTTGGTAATGGGTGATCCCATGTGATGTAGACTTCATCATTTTCTATGATGCTTTGTGACTCATGTTGCCAGTGTTTTTCAACTACTTCAGTATTATAATGTTTTCACAATCCCGAGTGCAACAGTATTGCCACATTATTATGTCTTTCAGTATATAATCCTTCTGCCATTGCTATGTCACAACCATTAACAAGGTGTGCAACTGTTTCCAATTCTGTTTTACAAAACCCACATTTGTCTTTTTCTCCTACATGTTCAATGGATTTTGTAAACCAATACGTACGTAGCCCACAATCTTGGGCCACCAATATTAACCTTTCATTTTTTGGTTTGCATTTACCTCTCCTCAACCATTCCTCCATTCGATCCTGATCAACATGAGGTTCTTCCTTCCAGAGGTTTTCTATACTTGCAACTATATGTATGCATTTTCCACATTTCTTGCCTTCTCATTTTGATCCTTCACCTTAGATTCTTTCTTTTGTTTGTTTGGCACATTCAGTTGCTGCCTGATTTTTATCTACTTATGGTTTGATTTCCATTCCTGCTTGATGCCGATATGCTTCTGCTAAACTAAGCAGGTAGGTCATCTTAGATTTATTCTCCTCATGTTTCAATAGATTTATTCTCCTCGTGTTTCAAAACTTTCACTATATTTGGGTCTTGTGAGGTCAACAGATATGTGTGCAGTCCCACGATTGCAGATCTATAAAAGTAATCAGTATCAAGGAGGCCTATACCTCCTTCAGAATGGGGATATATAATCTTGGTATGCACTGATTTTTATAAATCATTTGGTGAGTATCCTTCTTGTTTTCCTGGCTATTCTATCCTACAAGTTTTGTGGCCACTTAATCACTTCAAAACTGTAAGTTAGGACAGGAAGAGCAAATTGGTTTATTGCTTGAATTTTGTTCCTAGATGTCAACGCTGTTTTCTGGATTAATTTAAGTCTTCTAAAATATTCCTTACTAGGTTTTATTCACATTTTTCATGTTCAATTGTTGAGCCTTCATCAATTCCCAAATATTTATACACTCCCTCTTGCTCAAGTTCTTTTATATCACATTCTTGTTCCAAACTGATATTTTCTGGTGTTGCAGTTTTCCTGCTTTAAAAGTTTTTATCAAAACAAAATTTAATTCTTATATCACCTGAAAAAGTTTTGACAACTTGCAGTTGTGCTTTCAGTTCCTCATCTGATGAACTACGCAGTTTTAAATCATCAACAACGAGAAGATGAGAGGTCTTTACACTTTCTAGGAGCCAAATTGTAGCCATGGCTTAAGCTGTTAAGTAGACAGTTTAATGGGTTAAGGGCAAGGCAGAACAGCAGCAGTGACAGAGAGTCACCTTGGAGTATCCCCCTTTGAATTTGTATCCCTAAAATAATAATTTGTCCTTTATCATGGCTTAATTGCAAAGTGGTCTGCCATTGATTCATGGTTACTGCAATTTAGTCAATCAGTGTAGGGTGTATCATATACATTTTTAAGCATTCTTTTGTCCATGAATGTGAGATACTATCAAATGCTTTTTTGAAATCAATCCATGCCATACTTAGATTTTTCTCCTTTTTACAGTTCTCCATTATGATTTTATTTAGCAACAGATGATCCACTGTTCCATATGACTTTCTTTTATTACCCTTTTGCTCTGTTGCCATAATTGAATTTTCTTCTAAATTACTATAAACTCTGTCAGTATCAATTCTGGTGCATAGTTTATACGTCGTCGGAAGACAAGTTACTGGTCTATAATTTTTATTATAACTTGCAGGTTCACTCTTAAGTAAGAGCATTGTTTTTACTATTAACCAAGTTTGTGTCTGTTTGGAGTGTGCATATTAATAGTTAAACATTGTGTAGTTGTGTTAGTGCTGTTCTGCAATCTGCACACTAGATTTGTATCACATCAGTTCTCTTAAACTTACTGAATGAACTGTCAAAGTTAATTGATATTGATGCTATCAGGACTTGCAAAAAGCTGAAAATTTCAGTGACTTAACAATTAACAAATATCAGGTGAATATATTTATATAAAATTTCTCATGAGTATAGAAACTCAGTTTAGAAATTTTTTCCCGGGGTGTCAATAAACTCTGTGTAGACATTGCACTAAGCCTACAAGGAGTCTACATGTTTGCACAATGAGCAGCAGTGCTAATTTCATATGCATGCCACTGATCATGCTTACAGAAATACAAGCAAACTTTCATGGCCAGCAGCAGTGTTGCCAACTAGGAAACTGTGGAAAGCAGTACAAACTCATATATAACATGCCGACAAGTTTACCTATGTGCAAACTTGTTCCACAGAATTGCAGGGACAGCCACAGTGATCACCAGGGTTAAAATTGCTGCAATAACAGCAGTAATCACTCATTACAGAAAAGTGTACTCCGTGCAATGTACACTACAACATACTTTTGACATACTGTCATAAAGGATTCATGGAATGTTAGTAATGAAGAAAGAGGAACGGGACATTTAATAAATGGTAATGTACACCACATAAGGGGATCTCAATGTGCATACACTCCAAGGACAAGTCAGGAGAATGACATTAAGCACATGTGCACATAGCACAGCATATACTACTGTTTATACCTCTGTGTGAGTATTTTATTTATATCATCACACATTATACTATTTGTTATATGACTGTCACACAAGTTACATATCAATGCAGATGATTGGTTGTGATATAAACATCCTGACATAATCACTTGAAAGGACATTTAGTAAGGACCCTATATACAATAGGGGTATGTGCATATTGTGAAGGTGTGAAGAATGAGTTGCTTGAATATATGACTGAAATGTCAGCCAAGATCTCAATCAATCAAGGACACATAGCAAAAGGCCCATGGACATTAGACAGACACAACAACAATCACGGACAATTTTAAATTAATACCATCATTAATCTGTGACATTGACATAAAACATGTGATTGTAAGGTACAGGTTCTGCAGGAACGTATACAACTATACTGAACTCTCAGTTATCTATAAGAGTAATTCAACACACCTCAAAAATGAGGCACAGTGTTACACCTGAAGTTTAAATTAAGGGCAATCCTGCCCAGTTGAGAGGTTTGCATGACACATAAGCCACAATCCACACTTTCAAGAATGTAACCCATGCCATCAATGTTCTCAATGAGCTGTGTATTTACTGGGTGCATCACAGAAAGATGTATCACACATGCATCTTGTAGAACATCTTGAAGGGAAGTCTGCACTGTCAACTCCTAATGGTTATGCATCACAAACAATACGTAAGTAAGGTTGACAAGATGTGTGGGAGCTCACAGTGCCAAAAGTGATACACTTGAGTAAAGCATGCCTGGATTACAAAGGTATCAGCCATATGGATAACAACACTTAAAAACAACAAACTAGCTTGAATGGATTCTCTACACACAGCTGTGTATTGCATGTATCTGACACATTTATTAGCAATGGATATTGTCTGCAAAATCTACAATTAATGTGTGAATTCAGAAGTGATCCATCATAATCAATGGTACAGCACTATGTGAGACTCATTGCAATGCCTCAGTTATGCTCATGTGCATAGAAACTCAAACACTGCAAAGTCTAGCTTCAATGTGCAGATATACTTTAAAAGACAGCTTCCCAAACTAGATGCAATAAGCTGTCAGGAATGCATGTTGTAGAACTGAGATATATGCACCTGCTTCTCAATATGTTGTGTACATTACACAATTACAGCCACACAAACATTTTTTGTGATCAGCATGGATACAACTGTGGATGTACATGTGTTCATATCTGTGATTAATTAATGTCCACATTAAGACGTGTAAAATAATCTATATGTCTATTGTCGGTATAAAGCTTTAGATGATATGACAAGTTCCGTTATTTATTTTTGTGGTGTAGTTGACATTTGGGAATTATTACTGACGTATTGATTTTCAAGTGCATGGGTGCAGGGCACACATTCATTTGAATAAATATGTGTTCAGTCACTATCAAGTCCATTCTCTTTGTGTTTTTATATGAATAATGGGATAAAGACTAACTGGGCATTAAACATGCTAATACATGCCAATCAGCTCTTTCCATAGTGCACCACCGAGTAACTGGTTTGTGCAACTGATGGCAAAATGTTTTCACATGTGAAATTCACATTGAATGAATACAAATTGAACATGAGAATGGCTTATGCATATATGCTAAGACAGAACTAGCTGACAGATGCTACGGAATGCATACTGTAGTTTATATTTGAAATGCTGTGTCGTAACTTTTATAACATTAAGGACTGCTGTTATTGCCTTCCTCACTTGTGCAGAGCTTATCAATGACCAAATGTTGTTATCTGCTTAAATAGGAAAATAGTTGTATTTCTACTGGTTTTACTTCCTTCACGTCAACAAGCTAAGCAGCAAGGCATTGCCATCAGCTCTTTGAACAGTATATACTGAGTATAAGAAATAAAGGTGCTGCCTAACTTTCCCTGTGGCAGTGGTTGTAACAGCAGTGACTTCATATTTTGAATACAAATGACACAGGGTTTGAATTCAGCTCATTCTAATTGTTTTATACATATTGTCAAGATGGCATTGCATAAGTAAATGTGATCATTTCTGAAAATATGAGAGGCAATGACTACAGTGAAGTACTGTATAAAAATGTATATCAGTTGATTTATGTCAGCAGTACACATATGGATTTACATTTTTATATATTCAGCAACCTAAATAAATGTTAAGAGTAAATGTTTTTAGTACTGCCTGTAATCTGATGTAACTGTGTGTGCTCCTTTAATGCAGCAAGGTTAAGCAGCATTGTGCAGAGGAAACCGCACTATAACATAGGACATGAAGAGCTATTCTCTGTCATTTGGCATTGGTGCATGATGTCAAACTCCATGCAAACACAGAAGACAAAAAGAGAACGGCTTTATTAGGGGACAATTCTGCCATGTGTGTGCTCTGTGATTCTATTTTTGACCAGATTAAAGGTTTGAAATGGGGTAGGCAGGGAAGTGGTGAAATGGGGGGTAAGCAGGGGGAAGAACAAAGGGGAAACAATATAGAAATCTGCAAGAGGAAATTAGGAAAGCACCATAGCTATCCACTTCTTCAACAGTGTAATATGAACATGTATATAAAATTGGATGAATTTGGATTGTCACATCACATATGGGTGACAACAATGCAATTGTGTTGTATAGCCAATTGGATCAAATCAAGTGTGTCAAGAATTCACATGTGCAAAGCAGAAAGCTGTGTATGGGATGATTTTTTTTTTTTTGTGGGACAGGTACCCAGTTTTTTGTATTTTATTTCAGTAAGAGAAGAATGTTGGGTAAGGTATGTAGGTATGTCAGTGTCAAGTAAGTAAGGTAGGAGAGGAAGTGGGTGCAGACAAACAGGATAAACAAGACAGCTGCAGGGATGGTGAGGGACATAAAAGGTTAGGGACACCATGACTGGGAATAGGGAAGGGACATCACAGGCCCTGTCAAGCATGGGGACAGAGAGAATCTAGTCCTCACCCTCAGAACTGTCATCACTTGCCTCTTCCTCAGCTTCCTCTTGGAGTGCTTGATGCTTTTTTTCTCAGTATTCCAATGAGCATCTTCTCCATATGGCTGAGGCGTGCACTAATGTTACCTTCTGGGAACTCATGCACCATACCTAGCAGCTCTTGGCGGGTGACAATATCCCCGCCTCTACCAATACTCCTGGAGACTCCCACTGCACCAGCTGCTGGGGTAACAATACCTAATGTTGAGGGCACAGGTACTGCAGGGTTTGCAGAGGCAGCAGTGCCGGGTTGCATTCCAGAAGCGATGGGCATTGGAGGAGTGGCAGGCTAAGCCACACTGGTTTACCTACTGCCCTGTGCTGGAAATCATTTTGTCAGTTATCAGAAAATTATGACATCAGAGAGGCATGATTACACATATTAAAATAAAAAAGAGAGATAAGGGGTGGGGTAAGAGAAAGAAAAGAAAAAGATAACTAGAACCATCATATGTCACATACAATAAAGTACTACAGTACAAATATATTTTTACTTTTACGTTAACTATACTTTTTAAAAAATCCAAAATAGGTCTGAGAATTGTTCCAGATAATCCTTCCAATATGCATATATACTGCACATATGTTTTTAAAAATAATACAGA
The DNA here is from genome assembly GCF_019279795.1 of Protopterus annectens. NCBI lineage: Eukaryota > Metazoa > Chordata > Ceratodontiformes > Protopteridae > Protopterus > Protopterus annectens. The sequence continues at coordinate 1,014,661,884 of NC_056725.1, forward strand.
TTAAGTTAACAACATGGCATTTATGTCAATTTTCTTGAAATTAATATTTTTTTGTTATTATTATTTTAGTATGTAATTATTACTTGTGGGATTTGACTCCACAACATCTGAATTCAGTATTACAACTGACTCCTCAAATTACATTGAGCTAGAGAATAAAGCACACATGCTTGATTTTAAAGTTCAGATATGCATGCTTAATTTGCTACTAATGTATGGAAGAGCAATACGTTAAACAAAATAATTGCTAATTTATGCTGCATACATACATATCCCCTGCTTCTCTCAGTCTTTCTAAGTGTTCAGCTTGAGCCTTTCTGTTTGTTGAAATCTCCTGTGCAGTTATAAAATAAAAAGGAGAGAAAAAAGGGAAGAGCTTTATGCATATCAGTCTTGGCTATCTCCATCCCTGCATATAATTTAAAGTATCTTTATCCGTATACTTACACAATTCTGGGATGTCAGTAGTCCTAAACTCATCCAGCCACTGGTCGAGTTGCTCCTGGTTATGCTTTTTTATGTTGTTTTAATGGTGCCTGCATTGCTTTCCAGTGTGTGGAATGTCAGTCGCACTGGAGACAGCCTTGGCCAGACTATTCCAAGCCTCTAATTTATATTGAGACCCAGTATAGTCCCCTGAAAAAGCCTATGACTGTGGCACTTTACAAGGAGTCCAATGAATATTATGGATTCCTCTGCATCCCATCTTTGAGCCCTAAATTGGGCACTTTCCTTCATAGCTCCTGCCATGTCTACACAGGTCATCCAGCAACAGTTAAAGTGCTTTTCCATCAATTCATGAAATCGCATTTTACAGCTACAGTAGTGTGCAAACCTGCAAAACCATGCCAACTGTGTTTGCACAATGTTAAACGGAGAGCAACAATGCCAAACAGAGAGGAAGGCATTTTATGAAATAGGAAGGCTAATGTGACAGTTGGCTTTAGTTTATGTCTTGTATGATGATCTACCTGTTAGATGACCTAACTTTTCAGACATGTATTAGGGCTTATAAATTTTGACTTGACACATTTTCTTTGTGTGGATTTACACACTGATAAAAGTAACTTGTACAATGTGAGATTCAAACCTATGCAAAACTGAGAATACATATTTGTTCACATAGGTGTTTTTTTTTCTCTTTGCCACAGAAGAAGTGTTTGTCAGAAATGCTATAGGCACATTAAATAGTGTGTGGTTAATCATGCATGTGTATGACCTGACAAGGTCCTGGTTTGTGCATTCATGTGTATATGACTATCACTGAAGTATGAAGTCCATCCCAGGGAAGAAAATACATTTTAATTACAGAAACATAATTGTCTGGATACCCCCAGTCACACATATAATTTTATACATAGTTATTATGTATAATTATCTTAATTTTGTTCTATAAAATTTGCAGTGTGCTAGAGTAGAACCCTGGCTCACCTGCATTGCAGCCATTAACTTATACCAGTTGCCACAGCGAAGACTGGGCAGAAAGTATATTTTTTACACTCATTACTGTCCAGAGTGCTCATTGTCAGACTTGTTTTGCAGACATGCTCATTAGTTATATAGACGCATTAAAGAGTTGAGTGGTTAAGCATGTATGTGTGTGACATGAAATTTTTAATTGTAGAACCATAATTGTACTGATAACCACAGTTAGATAATATATATGATAGCATGTGTATGTCCAATCCACCTGCTATACATAGTTATTTATATATATATATATATATATATATATATATATATATATATATATATATATATATATATATATATATATATATATATATATATATATATATATATATATATATAAAATTATTTGTATGTTGTTAATATTTATCTAAATTGCAGTAAGTCAGCATTAATAAAGCTTTGAGTTTAATGGATTAGGAACCTGGTTCACCTGTATTGTGGCCATTAACATAAACCTGTTTCCACAGGCAGAGCTCGGCAGCAGGTGTATTTTTTACACTTATTACTGTGTATGAGTGCTGACTGCCACGCAAAGCTGCTTAGTGTGTTTGTGCGATGGAAAGCAAAAGATGTAACAATGTAACAATGTATCTTTTTTTAAATTGACGATGTTTACTTATTGTCTGCAGCATTACGCCATATCTGTACATAGGTTAGCAATGCGCAAACAAGACAAAGCTCAACATGCATTTTTATTGTAAAAGGTTTTTATTAACTTTTATCATTAAAAGAAAAATGCGGGACTTGATCCATGATCTATATATCCTATGTGCTGTGTGCTTAATTGTGGTTAACAAGTATACTACACACACACAGTTGATTCACAGCTCTAATTTATGCTGTCCTAATAATAGAAGCAACTTCCATTAATTTTAAAATATTTATCCATTTCACCATATTTGAGCTAAGCTGCATGCCACACAAATATTAAAATTAAAAAACAAAAATGCTTAACACATTACAGATTTTTACACAACTCTGGATTTGAACTATACTACTAATGAACCTACAAAACACACTAACAGTCTCTTATCTCTCTGCCACACAAACAGCTTTGAATCAGGAAAGCAAATCATGTGTAGACAAGCAATTCCCTCTTCCTGCACAGTATTAACAAGACATATACACTTCTACACTCTTATTTGTTTGAACATGTGACTTACAAATGTAATGCAATGAGTGCTCATATAACCATTTATGACTATGTTTTCATCAATGTAGCTCTGTCTTCTCGAAGTATCATGTTCATTCTTCTCATATGTGCTGTACTCTCAGATGTGCAACATATAGGTCATTTTTGTATCAGTGTCCTTTAAATGTATGATCAATATACATAACAGTGAAAAATGTTTTTTCAGCAAAAGCAGGAGAGCTTGACTATTAGTGAACAAAACTGATAAAATGTGTGCTGTTTAGTTCCATTTAAAAGTTTGCTAAAATTACTTCTACACTTTGTAAGTGTATCCTGGGTGACATACCCAATGCAGGTAAGGTAGTCTGAATTGCCGTTGTGGCTTTCTTCTCCCTCACACTAATCATTCACACTTGCAATCCATTAGCAACTAACAATGAGGTAGTGCCTGCACTATGTTTACATGTGCAACATAAAGTCAAAAGTTTGGTATTCAGCAATTCTAATGAGTTTGCACCTTATTTGCATCTTCACCATGATCAGAGGTCTGAATCAACACTATAAAAAGGTAACCATGTAGCAAGGAACTTGAAGGAGAGGAGACTTTTGTATCTGGAGAACATAAAAGATTGCTATTCCTTTTGATTTATCTGCAGAGAAGGCTTCTAATTTTGCTAAAGTATAATTGTATTTTTCAAGTATATTCTAGATTTTGTAACATGTTATAAAGCAAATTATATATATGCAGTAGAAAATGGAACATTTATCTGTATGCACTTCTTATAGTACATTGTTGGCATAGGCATTTTTGGCAGGCATTTACATTTCTCAGATAGACAGGTTATTAACTTTCATCATAAGTGTTATTGTTAAAATTTTTATTTTACAATCTTCTATGTTCTTGCATGGAAATATAATGTACTGTGTCAATGCCACAGGATATTATGCTTCTGATATGGCCCACAGTCAACTCCAGTGCAGTGGGGGCACAGTGAGAGGTGACTGTCAATCATATAAAATTAACTTTTCTGTTGTAAATGTGTACTCATTGTGAGAATTGTGTTAAAAGCATATATAACAATTGAATTATATGGTATTCCTTGGTTTGTACAAACTTTCATTTGCTTGTTGTTTTGGGGGTTGGAAAGCCAACTACCATCTGTGTGTTGCCACAATATAAATGTGTTAGGTTTTCTCTTGAAATCTGTACTCATCCTTCTATTTCAGCGGAAAACAATGCATTACTAAAGTGGTATTTCTTGGTTTGGACCAAACATTGGTTTGTGAGTATGATGTGCATATCCAAATATCCTTCAATTTTAATAATGAAATGTGTGTCTCCAGTGCTTAATGCTGAAAAATCTGTGTATATAAGCAGGAATTTACTAAGGAGATATTTATGTGTTACATCCTTCTCTGTTTCATGTCACATAGGATTATGTCACCCAAGCATAGAAATCCACATAAACCTTTTTCAGTGACTCTGAAAATTATGTAATATTGCAGGCATTCAGATGCCATGGTGCCTTTCTGCTTGAGAGAAGACTTGGTGATATGGCTGCCAGAATGCAGATTTGGAACCAGTTAGTGAATGATGTCAGTGCAGTAAGGGGTCATACCAGGACTTATCATCAGATGAGTTATAGGGCCACTTATATGTTTTCATCAGCCCAAATGAGTGCAGCTGCAGTTGCAGTTGCCCAAGAACTGCTGGCCTAATACTGAACTGCCACTGACACCACATGAAGAGTTTCTGTCCACTGTCAGAGATTCAGAAAGCTCAGTGGAAACTGCACAACAGCATGAGATTGATGTCAGTTCTGATGTTGCTAGGCAGACAAGTATGTACCAGGAGGAGCTTCCAGGTAAGCTTACATATGACAGGTTTTAATATTTGCTTATATAGTAAAATATAGAAAAAATTGATTAATACTTCCTGTGGATTTTTTGAATCTACTGCTAAATTAACAGACTTAACAACACAACTATTCATTACACATGGGCTGTGGGTGGATGTGTCAGCCAAATTTCAAATAAAACTATGCTTAACGGACATGTAGGTAAAATTGTGTGTTCACTGTCCCCCTGTGTTATTGCAATTGTGATGATTAATTAGTGTCCTTACCTTGTTTCATTTCTTACAGGACTGTCTTTCCTACTAAGTGTGGAGTCATTTGCACATGGTAAGCCAAAATGTTTTTCTTTGATTATTGATGACCATTTGTCAGATATATGTATTTATCTGTATGTGTGACGTGGGTGTAATGAGTTCATAGATTCATAGGTTCATACTAGGCTATCTGCCCTGAGGCATTTATAAGCCTAGCTCGAGTGTGTTTGGCTTTCGCCACCATTTAATTTGAGTTTACCGTGCCCTTTTTAAGGTTAGTTTACCATGCCTCTGTCTAGTAGTGACACTGAAGTAATCCCCGTGGTAAACCTACAATCCCCCATCCACTCATCAAGATTCTTCTTGAAGAGAGTCAGTGAGTGGCTTTGCCTAACATGGACTGGGATTCTATTCCAGAGCAAGGGGAGCCTCTGGGTTATGAATCTATCCCTCCAACATGTTCTATTTATTTCTGTACAGAGGTTCAGATCCCTCAAGCATGTAGCTCTAAGGGATTTGATTTTCTGAGGTGGAGCAAGTTCATTAATTCTGGGTTGGATATAGCTTTATATGTCAGGCATAGATCGCCTCGAAGTAGGCGGTATGCAGCTGAGTAGAGCTGTCGGTTTTTTAACCGCGCAGCATATGGCATCTGTTTGAGTCCTTTGACTCTTTTTGTGAGGTACTTTTGGGGTCTTTCTAGTTGCTGCAGGTGTCAGGTAAGGTACATCCCAAAAGGGGCATTGTATTCTATTATGGGCCTGATTAGGGCTGCATAAAGGGGTACTATGACCTCCTTTGATCTAGAAGTGAATCTTTTCATGATAAGGTGGGCTATGTAGAAGGTTTTTCTAACCACTTTGGCAATGTGGTTGTCAAAGGAGAGATTACTATCAACTTGGGTCCCCAGATCCCTGATTACTTCCTCCATACTTAATGGGTTTCCACCTATGTGGTAATTTGTGGGTACTTTGTTTTTGCCAAAGGGTATGACTATACACTTTTTGGCATTTAGCTTTAGACCGTGGCTCTGGCACCAGTTATCCGTCTCTGTGAGACCTTTTTGAAGGATGCTCATGTCAGCTGGAGAGTCAGTTATGGCTCCCAGTTTGCAGTCATCTAGAACTTGGTCAGCCACAGTCCTCCCATGTTAGCCTGTACCTCGGAAAAATATATACCGAACAAGAGAGGTCCCAGGACTGAGCCTTGTGGGACACCACTTGTAACAGGTTTTGAGTCAGACATGACTCCAGCAATTCTGACTCTGTGTTTTCTGTCTTTGAGCCAGTTTGTAACCCATCTTGTGACATAGGGATTTATATTTAAGCTAGATAGCTTATCTATGATGCCCGAGTGGGGTATTTTTTCTAATGCCTTCGCGAGTTCCAGATAGGCTGTGTGGACTACCTTGTTTGTATTATTGTACCATCTGTGATAGTGTGACCAGTGTTAGTTTGTTAATTGCTTTGAATATTTAGTGCAGCAATAATTTCAGTCTTGGGTTTGTTGCTTATTATCACAGGTAATCCTGACAGTAGAAGTGTAGGACTCTTACCACCTGATGTCAGAGTATCAGCAGACTCTGATGATGATGGTGGCCAAAAAGAGGCAGAGTCAGGGGCTACAGAGGTGAATCTGACACTAAGAGTGACATTCAGCTGTCCCCTGTATTTTCCACAGATACAGTCAGTAGGCGTACATGTACCTATTTCACTTAGTCTGGTGACACACTTGATCGGGGTAGTGTAGTTACTGCAGCTTCAGTGCCAGATGACTCTGGCCTTAGCCAAAGTGTGGGAAAGGTGCACATAGGAGAGTTGTAAGTGGTGCTCTGAGGAGGCTGTACTGTCCACCCTCCAACTGATCCTGGTGTTTTATTACGTGCCACTCAACGTATGTTTAGGGCTATCATGGAGGCACAGGCACATTCCACTAGGGCTTCTGAGGACATGCTTAGGGTTATAGATGTGGCACAGGCTGACATGCATGACTGGCTACTCCATATGACCAATTCAATGGATAGGGTGAATGACACAATGGAATGGGCAGTGCCTGTGATGGAATATTTGTTGGCAGGGGGCAGCATCCACATGGACATGGGTCAGCAGCATCAACTGATGTTAGCGAATGTGGCCATGCCCGATCATGCTCCTTAGTGGCACTACTTCTACTGCTTTGTCAGTGATTGAGTTGTTCACACCCAAATGTGGTAGTCCATGGTGTTGTGGTCCTAAGCGTATTCATGAGGAGACCTCATCCAGCAGACATCAGTCTGCATCGGACCATGAGCATGTTCATGCCAGTACAACTGCTGGGATAGCCAGTTCTAACAGTTGGGGATGATGATGCTGAATTGCCACCTCTACCATGCATGGCACTCACCTGTCTGACGTACCAGGATGTAAAGCTAGCACAGAGCTTGGCTGTGTTCTTGCAAAAACTCACACACACGTTTCACCTTGAGTGCCCATACAGGAACACACACTTGACAGTTACATGGGTCATTTGTGAGATTTACAGTTCATTCTGTCTCAGTAACTATTTGATACTTTATCCAAATGTTGCCTGTCTGTCTTTCTTACTCACATGCACTCACTATCTTTTGTGTCAGCATAGGCCTCCTGCCCTCCCCCCCCCCCCCCACACACACAACACACTGTACAAATGATGATAACTGTGCCATATCCTTGTTTCTATCTTTTGGATTCAGTGATACATCTGTGTTTTGTCTGACTCACAGAGTGCAAAGCTGACTGAATGCTTAGTATATATGTGTTTGTGGTGCTGTTTTGAAAATGGTACTGTTTTCCTACAGGTTTTTGTATTGCGTGCATCTTTGATGCCTGAGGCCTATTAGCTGATACTGAACACATCTACTGACATAAGTCAGTCCTGTCAAAAATTTATGTCCTTGCTGTAAAACTCACCCACCATCTACTGAGGTACATTAGCAAGTAATAGTCTAAAAGGAGCTGCCATTCATTTGTGTTATTAGCCATTTATTTTCCTATTCTGGTTTCAACAATTACCTTGATAGTGCATCTGTTACAAGTATTTTAATTCACGGCAGGCTCTGTGTGATGCTAGCAGTGCAAAGCCATTACGTGGATAAGTAGGTTATGTGCATTGCCTGGCATCAATTTTCCTTGTGTATGTGCGTAGGATGAAAGTTGCACCCCCTTAGGTGGTGAGCACATGTTATTCATTGCCTCTTAGCCAGGCAAAGGGCATATTGCGCATGCCTACATCTACTTACACCCACAGTGGCTGGTGGTTTCTCCCACTCAACCCCTCACCTGCGTGTGGCTGTGGTGACCTTACCAGTGGTAGTGGGATGTGTGTCCCTTCCCCTTGGTGTTCCTGCTGCAGTTGTTTTCTCATGATAATTTTATGAAGGATGGCACAGACAGTGAACATTTCAGCACAAGTATGGGATTGTACTGCAGGGCTCCACTCAATGTATCTGTGCACCAAAACCATGACGTCTGCAGCACAAAAATATGCTGCATGAGATTTCTTGTTTCAGCACGTGCCTCATTTTAGTGTTCTGTGTGTGTGTGTGTGTGTGTGTGTGTGTGTGTGTGTGTGTGTGTGTGTGTGTGTGTGTGTGTGTGTGTGTGTGTGTGTACGTGTGCATTTATGATGGATATCATCAGCCATGGTTTAAGTGCATACTCTGCATAAGCCAGTAAATGAACTTGTGATATATCCTCCCTAGAAAACCTCTGATAAAGTTGAGGGTTGTGCCAGATGTGGGAGTCACGGTAACTTCCAGATTTGCCAGCATTCACGTTCAAGATGATTCTCTGTTACACACTACCTGGCAGTTAATGGAGTGGAAACTCTTTCTGTTTATATACACCCTTCTCTGTTCCCTGAGTGCTGCTTTGATCTCAATGGGAGTGCAATTTATGGCACCCAAGACTTCAGGGAAGTGTGCTACAGGGTAGAAATCCTGCATAGTTGTACCTCTGTCTCAGGTGTACAGGGAAAATGTGTGTAGTCACTGGCTTGTTGTAGCCTAGTATTCAGGAACTGATGAAGTATCCTGAATGCTAAGGCCTTTGACAATACCAGCATATCCTCGGTTGGTCTCTGGAAGGTCTCTGATCAATATTCTAAGTGCTACACATACTTTAGTCTCCACAGGTATTGGTTCCCCTTGGTTTGCTCTCAGCTGAGGATGACCGATGTTGCAGAGTTCTTCTAGTGTGCCTCTATCCAGCCTGTACTGCTCTTCAATTTCCACATCATGTAGATCATAAAAAGTTAAATGTGGTCTAAGCACCCTTTTCCTTCTTGGCTGATATCTGTTAGCAATAGCAGCATAGACTTCAGTCTGTTGCACATGCAGAAAAGCAACAGCAGCCCCTAACATTCTTTCTCTGTAGAGTAGTTTCCATGGCTGTATTCCAATAGGTTTTGGAATGGGATGCCAAAACCTGCACTGAATGTATACAATTGCATTATAGCTTGTTGAATAGCTCCTCCATCTTTGATTGGTTGATTAGCATACAATTTAGTTGCTTATGCTGTAATTAGCATTGCAATATGTTTACCTTTCTTGCGCAGCTCTACATACAATGTAGAATGGCTTACTGAATACTAACCGGCACACTATTGTTTGTGCATGTGTGACAACCCTACCCTGACCCAGTAATCAAGGAGCCTCAATCCTCACCACTAACACCAGTGAGGGATGTGCACATTGAGAGGATGACAAGTACACACACAGTAAAGTATAATTTTCCCTTAAGAGCACACAGAGATCACAGTCAGTCTAGGGCTAGTTACTGCCCCTCTCTCCTGATGCCCAATAAGACTCTCCACTGGTACAGCTATAGGGTTAAGATCTCAGCTGAGTGGTCAAGCCAAAACCTCCAGCGCTCTTTCTGTCCAACTGTTCATATCCCTGCCCAAGTAGCTAACAAGCGCAGACACACTTTGAGATTTGATTTATATACAAACACACAGACACTCCTGGTGAAGGCTGGTACAGGTTCACTAGTTATGCCCCCTTCTGCCCAGACTATATGTTAGTAAGCACTGCCACCAACCACCCTTATCAGCTACTATAAGGCCCTTCCCAAAGGGAGACCAATTCTACTGGGTAATGTTACTGTTATCCAAATGGTAAGTGTGACCAGAACATTGAAGGCTATTTAGCAGTTGCCTATACAGTATTACCAAATAAATATGCAAGTACTCTAAGAACTTACATATCTCTAACAAACCAGCCACAATTAAAAGGTTTAAATATATTTAATAATTAATAATAAAAGAGAAACACAATACGTAATAATTCAACACAGTGACAGCAGAGTTCAGAATCACAGGAAATATTTTAAAACAACATTGCAGGACAGTCTCGCATGAATACAGAAAACATCTAGACTGATCTTACTCTATTCCTATCGATCTCTAAGAAAAACTATGTTCTAAATAACTTACTTGCAGAGCCAGGCAAATGCAAGTGCTGAATGGATGTTTAAAGGTCCAAAGACAAGATACAAAATGCACAGACTCCCTCTCTGAGATAGTTCTTAAGTTACTATCAAACATTTCTGCTGGTTTATCACAGATTACATCATTCTTTGTCATCTCTGTATCAAAAATACTTATTTTTCAGAAGTTTGCCTGGAACTGGAAGTTGTAAAACAGTTAAACACCTTTACCTTTGAAATCTGTAATTATTTCTGTTTCCAGACAATAGAAAGAATTTCTACCTGCAGACATTCTATCTCCTAGCCAAGACAAGCACCATCATAAACAATTCACTTATTTTCTTATAGTTTGCAAGTTAACTCTGTTCTTTTCCAGTAGGGGTACACTGTGGTTACATTCTTGAAGCTCAGCACATAACCTACAGTTTAACACACACTTCTACACCAGCAGTTTAATACACAAATAACATATAGTTCTCTTACATTTGTAAGACAAGCCTATGGATCGTATTAATATTCACAAATGACATAGAATTATTTACAAAATTCTAGCTAGCTGGGCTGGCAGCCTACACAACCTGCATTAGCACAGGAGATGGAAGGCAGATTTAAATAAAACAAATATTCAGAGGAGTTCATAGTTTCATAGGTAAGCACTAGGCTAGCTGCCCTTGCAGGCCATTTTTAAGGCTATCCAATTTCCCTTTTTGTGCTCAAAATAATCTATCCCATTTGGTTATAAACTGACCTTATACATTCCATGGTCAATAATTATATATTACCCCTAATTAGAATAACTGTAATAATACCATAGATAATTTGAGGGGATTCATGTATGGAATAATGCATTTAGAAGCTGCCTCTGTCCATTAGCAGCAAATGGAGAGGTCATGGTGTAAATTCTCTGCTTCCCAAGCCATTGAACCAAGTTTCATTTCATTATTGACAGGGATGGGCTTTGTTTTACATGGACAGCGAGTCTGTTCCAAAGCAGCTGTATTTGCTATCCTTGCCCCTCCAAACCATTCTGTTGATGTTAATGAAGAGGTTTAGATCCCTAGTCCCAGTATTTCTGATGCCATTTGGACTTGTTGTTGTGCAGTAAATCTATCAGTAATGGGTGGGAGGATGCCTTCAGCTGTGTCCATAGACTTTAGTGGGGCACCTTACTCTATGCACAATGGTGTATCCATTAAAGTCTATGGAAACAATGGACACTTTTCCTATGCTTGTGTCACTGAGGTTAAAAGTCTTTGTTTCTTCTCAGTGATGTAAGTGCAAGGAAAATTTTGAATATGAAAGTGATAACCAAAATGTTTCATGATGGGGAGATGTGCTGTTCAGGAGTTTATGCACTGCATGTTGTAGTGCAAAAGTAGGTTTCAAAATATCGGCAAATCATTTTAGTTTGACTCTGCCTTTATAAGCTACTTAACTTACTGTTCCAAAGTCACAAATCTGTGTTCACCTAGAAATTGCTACATTTATCCAGGGTAGATTTAACAATCAAACCTTTTTGTAAAAGTTGATAATCACTCTTAGTTGTACCCCTCACAAACATGAATTCCAATGTTATAGGAATTAGTGAGGTAGTGGTAATTTACCCATGGGGTGGTGTCAGGATGAAGTTTGAAAGTCCCCATTTTTCCAGGTAGCTAAAGTTGTCATCTGTCTCTGGTCCCTAGTGGTTTTAACCACTTCTTGCCTGTGGTCGAAGTTGCATTCCTCTGCTCTCAGAGCAAATAATGGTTATCTGGTCTGCATCAAACTCAAAAGAAAAGACACTTAGTGCTCTTAAAGTAGGAGATCCAGATTACATAATTGAGATACATGGTGCATATACATGTTAAACCAGACCACAGATCAGTGTACAATAACAACCAAATTCATATGGCATACAATAATGCAATTAATGCCTTATCAATATTATACACCAGGCATAAATGTAGGACAGTGATTAACATTTAGAGATTATATAAGAAAAGACAAGACTTTAAAGACTTTAGTCTAAGAAAGAAAATTGTTTACATGAATCATAGTAAGAGGATTTAGAATGAAATCTAGTTCATAAAATAAAAATGAAAATCTCTCTGAGGTTTCAACACTTTACAGGTAAGTGCATCTCCCTTCCCTGTAATGTATTCTCTCTCTACACAACTTTTCTACTATTGTGATCCCTCCACACCTGAACTGGCTCCCCAAATTCCACAGCACAAAATACAAACATGTCAGTCTCATCATCTACTGCATGTCTACTATTGCCCATCAAACAATATTGTATAAACTTAGACATACTGAAGCATCCACGAATACAACAAACTGTAGCAGGAAAAAACAAAAAAATACACAAAGGATCCACCAGGCTGTACACCACCTCAGTTTATTCCAAGATTTGGCACATCAGCCATTCACCTTCTCATGATAATCAACTTCCAACCAGAGGTAACTTTTACATAAGTTGAACCCAGCTAATTAACAATTAATTAAACAGTTATTTAATACATCTTAGTTAAATATCAAATACTTACTTAAAGAAAACTTTAAATAACATTTTCAATAACATTTTAAATAACACCTAAAATGACCCATTTTAAATATTTAAATACTTCCCAGACTTTAACTATTTCATCAAATGCAATCAATAAGCCTCTATTAAAAAGTTAAATTGACTTCCATATTTATACCCCTAGGATGTAAAATGTTATAATTTAATATCATCCTGCTCTCCATTTCATTTGATTTCCTAGTAAAATCACCCCCTCTAAATATATAGGATTGGGCTAACGCACTTAAAAAGAAACATGAATCGGTACTTTGATGAACATTGTGAAAATGTTTTGCCACAGGGCTTTTTAAGTGACATTTCCTAATGTCCCCCTAAATGTTCCAAAATATGGACCTTTACTATCCTCTTTGTCTACCCCATATACCACTTTGTTATACTACAACCACAACCAATATACATTGCCCCACATGATTCACACTCAACCTCCCCCTTGAAATTAATTTCCTACCATTAATTTTAGTTCCTGTTATGTTCCTAACCTTGGGCAAACCTTACAGTGTCCACATGCAAAGGAGTCCCTTCTTTCCAAACCTGCCATGGTTTGCCTATACCCAAAATTCAAATTTCCTTTACGTTGTTATATCTACCATAAGAGAACATAGTATACCTTGGAACCAATTCCCCTACCACATCACCCTGATACACAACATGCCATAAATCTCTAACAAGATTTTCCAAAGTCTTAGAAAACAGTGAATATTTGGTAACATTTTTTTTTCTCATTATTATCCTGACATACAAACTTTTCCTTCAATTATCTGCCCAAGTTTCACTGTTTGCCATCTTTCTTACCTACAGTCTCATCAAGATTCTTTCTAGCATTATTCAAAGTTCACAAAGAATACCCATTGGCCAATAATCTATCCTTCACCTCCATTAACTCCACTTCCTTAAACCTCTCTTCTGATGTATTAAAGAAAATTATTCTAAATTCCCCATATGGTAAAGAGTTAATTAAATGAGGTAGGTGCATGCTAATTGCATTTAAAAAGTTATTGGCTGCTGTCTTTTTCCTGTAAGGGTTATGTTGGATAGTAAAACCCTTACTTACATAAAACTCTACATCCAAAATATGGATGGAATCCATGCTTAGTTTATACATAAACCTAAGAACATACATATTCCTATTTAATTCAGTCAAAAACTCCACAAAATATTCCTCTTTACTCTTACAGATAAAAAGCAAATTATCTATGTACCTCTTGAACCAACCACATGTTCAGAAAAAAATCTTGTGGGGTATCCCGAGAAGACAATTGGCTGAGGTACCAGATGCACTTAAATAATAAATAGACTGAGGTGGTATACAGCGTGGTGGATCCTTTGTGTATTTTTTGTATAAACTTAGCTCTGACAGACTCATGCATTTCTATTATTGTCAGGTAAACTAAAGAAGTCTGTTTTTTCTAAAGCTGAACATTGCATTAATTCCTGCAATTGCATCCTTGGAGCTCTTCAGCATTATTCTTATTAAGTTAGAAACACCATATCGCTAAACATTTGATTTTCTTAATTTCTTTGAAATTCTGTATGGTCTAAATCTGTCTTATACAGAGAAGTGACTGAACGTTTCCAAAATGGACAATTTCAACTCATACAAGGCATTACTTATTTATTAATATTCATTTATTTATTGATTGGAATTTGTTTATCAGGTTAGTCCAACTGGACACCTAAAAAGACCCTTTTCAGCAGAGGCCTGGGGAGAAAAGCTCCAGTAAAACTACAATTTACAGTGAATGATTATAGCAATAACCCACGCCTGGGTGTGGGTAATGCTGGATTTACCCACGGTTGCTGTGGTTTGGTCACAAGGGTGTAGCCCGAGTGGCCAAACAAAGACAACTGTGGGTAAATCCAGCATTACCCACACCCAGAAGTGGGTTATTGCTATTATACAATGACATTATTTAAGAAAATAAATACTTACTTTTCTTAAATAATGGCACTGTATAATGCCTCCTTGCTGCCCTTCTGCAGCTGTCTGGTATTCTGCGGCAGTTCTCATGTACTGCGCATGCGTATGCTTACGCAGTACATCAGAACTGTGGGTGGAAGCAACAGAGAAAGCAAGATCTCCATTACTTTTTACAAACTGTCTTTCTATGTTAAAGGAGTTTAACATAGCGAGACAGCTTTAAAAAAGCAACAGAAGATCTCTATTACTGTTTTTAAAGCTGTCTCGCTATGTTAAACTCCTTTAACATAGCAAGACAGTGTCTAAACAGCAATGGAGATCTTGCGTTCTCCATTGTTGTAAAAAAAGACTTATACTAATGGAAAAAGTCCGGGCGACCGGACCTTTTTCCATTAGTATAAGTCTGATTTACAACATGCACGCTGACCAATCAGCGTGCACATTTTGGAATATTAATGAGGGGTCATTGCATAATACACATTTTAACACTTATAAAACAATGCACAGTTAATGAAAGATAACAATACAGAATGCAAAAGAAAGTTGTATTATGTGATGCTGTACAATGCAATTTTAAAACAACAATGCAATATGATCTAGTTTTGTGATATTATTTTATAACAGTGAAATGATGGAGCTATAATTATACCAAGTTACAAGGAAACAAAGTAAAATAAAAAGTGTTCATTACCATATATAAGCTACTGAAAAACAACTGAGATGCCGGTTGGTATTTTGAGCAAATTAGAAAATAAAAAAATGAGAAGAAATACGCCAATAACAGAAAATAATAACATCTTAAAGACAATGGATGATCTTTTCCTAATTGCTGCTAGCTATCTGCTTCCCTCCCGTACTGAAGTTTGATTCTTATTCAGTGAATGATGCTGGATGTAACTCATGCTCTATCTGGAAAGAATCTTTTAGATGTTATACCTTTCTGTTTGCAGCTATTTGGCAAGGCAGTCTGTTTTGCTCTTCACAGCAATGCCATAATACACATTCATTCTTCATAAAGGCATCTTACCAATGTCATTAACTGAGTAGATTTAGGTCTATAATCACCTTTGATACCAGCAGATAATTCCACAATAAGCACTTCCGCATTCCATTACTTAAGCTGCAGAGCAGCATAGACAGATGCTGCACCTCTTGTAGTTCTATCCTTCAGGCATTAAACTAAGGTCCCAGCTGTTTGAAATCAAGTCTTGATGAAGAGTGTCCTGCAGGTGTCCAAATTAAAGTTCACCTAGTTGCTACAAAAGTTACTCTGAATTTATGTGAGGAAAAAAAAAAATAATCTGATCTGTGAGACAAGAGTGCTTTTCCAGCTCACTGAAAATGTTCCAACTTACAAACTGCATTTTCTGGGGTCTATATTACAACACCGAACATTCAAAATGTCGAGTGTTCTAATATCGAACCCTACCAATCGAAAATACTAAACATCGAACATTCAGAAGAGTGAATTTTTTCCTAGGGAAAAAATTTGCTGTTCCAAAACACATACACACAACACAAGCACACCAAACAAACAGAATTCCACACACATACACCTAAAGTCTTACACCTAACCCTACGCTAAACTATGCATACACCACTAACTATCCACTTATTTTAACCCAAACCCTAACCCTAAGGTCCGTCACTATCGCACAGTCACCTCACCTGCGCCCTAACCCTAACTCACCTACCCCGCCCTAACCCTCACGTTCAAACAATCACATACTTACCTGACCCGCACCCTAACCCTAACTCACCTAACCCGTCCTAACCCTCATGTCCACACAATCGCATACTTACTTGAACCTGACCTGTAACTTTCCACCAGAGTGCTGAAAATACCGAAGCAACAGAAACGGGCAACCAAATTCTTTCCCTAGAAAAAATTCAGTTCTCTGTTTCTTTGATATTTTCAGCGTTTGCTGAAAACGGGTCGATATTAGAACACTCAACATTTTAAATGTTCGGTGTTCTAATATAGACCCCATATTGTGCACTGGCACATATATAGAAAAGTCAGTACTTCCCAGTGTTCTCTATGTTCCTTCTTCCCAAACTGAAACTAAATACATGTTCATTGTTGTAACTGTACATAAAATACAATGGACCACACCTCCATGCACACCTACTAGGACAGAGTAGTGTCACCATTCACCTTGATAACATGCCTTTGCATTGCAACAGGAATCCTGAGATCCCAGCAAAAAAGATATGCAAACCTAAGGAAAACATGCAATCTCCACACAGAAGGTATACTGAGAATCAAACTACCTCTAAATGCTATGAGTCATAAACACTGACTAGCACCACAGTACCATCCCTTTTCCTTTACAGCTGCAGTCATTCTTGTTTGGCAGCACCAGACATACAGGTACTTAGTGGAATTTCTAACATGCTTAAAAAGTGCAATGACAGTGTCACACTCCACTGTCTCCTCCAGAACAGACAGGCATGGCAGACAGACTAGAGCAAAATCCTTTCCAGAATGCTGGCCTTTTTAAATATTGAGACTCCAAATAAGACGTATAACCTTCTTTCCTAAGCATTAGAGTGAAGGATACAAAACCTTTGTGCATCTACTGAGTTCAGGACCAGGTCTCTGG
This sequence comes from Protopterus annectens, assembly GCF_019279795.1. NCBI lineage: Eukaryota > Metazoa > Chordata > Ceratodontiformes > Protopteridae > Protopterus > Protopterus annectens. Next base: position 1,014,679,133 of record NC_056725.1, read on the forward strand.
GAACTTCACTGTACCTCATTACTTTCACTCCCTCTCCTGTTCTTCTGGATCCCATTCATATCCACCATCCTACACCTTGCAGACCATTTCTCCATTGGCTCATGCTTTGCCTTTGGCTGTTGACATAAAACAGCAGCTTGTTCTTTTGGGAACAATTTATCCTTCTATCCTGTAAACTGCTTTAGTAATTTAGTACTACTGCTAAGAGGTGGAAGAAATGGACATCTGAATCACATGTAATGGCCTACAGAGTTCCTTATTCATTGCTCTGATAATTCATGCGCATCACACAGTCACATGTGGGGGCTGGGTAACTATGGTAACTGGTTCAAGGAGACAGTGTCAGTAGCAAGGACTTTGGCTTATGTTACTCTCTGGGAATGAAACAGCAAGTTAAAGCATGAACTAATACTTTATTTTCAAAGGGGATATACTGCACGGATTTTGCACAGAGAAGGGAAAATTAGAGAGAGAGCGATATGTCAGTTATTTTAACTTTCTAATAAAGTTGTTTTCAGAAGGCCTGTTGCTGAATTAGAAAGAGGTTGTAGAAAAATGTCATGCTCTATGAGGAATACTTTATGTTGGTAAGCTGTACTCCTTCTTTTAAAAGCTGCGATTGATATCCTGAGTTGAAATATTCTCAGTTCTCAGTTCCCAGAAGTAGACTGCAGCCATTGTATTAAATAGTATGAAAGCACGATATCATGCAACTCGCTTGTAGTGCTTTTATGTGTTTGGTCAAATAGGGTGCTAGTCTTAAAGCAGGGAATATTTGTGAAGAAGAGATGTGTGCAGCCAAGTTAAGGTAATACTCAACTCTGAAAACAAGGTGTAGTGCAGTGCAATGTTTGGGCCTACAGGATACAGTGTCACTCATATTCTGTGAATATTAAATAGTACTTTAATTCTACAGGTTTTAGTAATAAAACCATGTATATTTGCAGGTTTATGTTAAAAAGAGAAAAAATACTGGAATAACACATTTTTATTAAATGCTGAATTACAGAACTGAAAATCACTTTCCTACATTGACTCTTCTAAGCCAACTTTAAATAAAAACGCGTACATATACACTGTTTTGAATGCACTTCTTACTGTACCCTATCTACCCGTGGAGTTAGGAAGATGAAATATACTATATAGCATGAGGAGGTAGGAAGATAACTAAAGTTTTTTAAAGCTAGATCTCTACAATCTGCAGTTTAGACATGGTGCTACTTTTGTAAATGTTGCTTGTAGTAGTCCCTGTTGTTAATGCTCTTCTCCTTAAACTCATTAACACAGAAAACTACCTTGTCATTATGTCATAGCAAATAACCAGAAATACTCAGCATGCACTACCAAACAGAGATAGACCAATCAAGCAAAGTGTCTAAAATATTTTTATAGATTTATACCACTCAAGGCAAACAATATTTAGAATACAGATTAAAACTTAAGCTGGTGTACCTTCTTTTCTTTAAATTATATATAATACTTTACTGTACCATAAGTCATGATAACATCATATTTATGGATGTAATCAGTGGTCCCTTCTATAGTTCCGATGGCCACCTTGAACCCCTTCCAGGGCAGGTGGCTTGGGGAACCCAGTCTTAAAAATACTGAACTGCAGCATTACGCATTATATTTTACATAAGATGATCATGCCACAAAGAAACATACCTAGTATTATAGGATACATCAATGCAAGGAATAAACAGCCCACTTCTTCCCCATAATTCAATGTAGTTAAGCAATCTTTAATCAGTCATGCAGTTAATCTGTTTTTTAAAGCTAGCACAATTTCATTTTCTCTGTGAATATCCCAGCGTCTTGAAGCATTTGTTTCCATGCAGTATCTAACTTTGTAAATTCGTGATATACAGAAGTTACAATTAAGATACCTTCTTCTTATATAAATGTGATTCTGCATATGACTGTGAGCATTTACAGGAGATCCGTTGATACTCCAAGTTTCACATCTAACTTCAAGAAGAATGTAGTAATCATTGTGAAGAATCAATGGATTCCTTAGATGACAAAAGCCTTAAAATTTTGGCAAAGAGCATAAAGAGGATCGTAATGACTTACAAAAAAGGTTAATTTAATTTTGAGATTTATTAAATGGGTAAGTAAATTAGCCCTGGGACATTTTTCATCTGTGACCTAGACCAAAGGCAAGAGAAAATAGATATGTAGAAAAAAAAATATGATGAAAAATAACAACAGATGAATTCATTAGAAGGCCTTGTTACAAAGATGTCAAAGTTCAGAAATAAAGATGCCCTTGTCTTACATGTTTGTTAGTTTTTATTCAATTCATTTTCTTGTTATACATTTTTATTTTGTGTGTAATAATTATAATGTATGGATGCAGGGACAAGTAAGATAACCATCATGTCTTAGGGCCTGGATGTCACTGCAGTATCCACAGAAAAAAAAACTACAAAAATTGGATGAGCAGGCAAACTCAACAGTGAGTGGAGATCAGGTATGAACACACAGGCCTTGAGCTATGAGGCTGGCATCTTACTGCTCAGCCAATATGGAGGACTTTCAGGATAGCTAGACGGGCCTAAGGGTTTACAGGATTTCCTGAAGAATTTCAAGGAGGACTTGAGGTAGAGATCAATTAACAATCAATATCTCAGGAGAAAGATGTAAGAAAAGGAGATATGAGCAACAGCAAACAATGTAAGGATATCATCATAGTTTTTAGCACCATGATTTGAATCTGATCTTTATAAACAGACAAATAAAACAAATAGCTTAAATAACCTTTTTTCTTGGATAATCATGAAGTCCTAGAATTACTGTTAATGGTAAAAAACATAGTATCTTATATGCAACAGAGTGGCTCTACTATCTGTCTTAAAGACAAGCTGTCTGCTAAATCTGGTAGATTTCTTTGAAAATGTGACCAAGGCCATTGACAAGGGCAAATCTGTGCAAACAGCATACCTCAACTTGGCAAAGGCGTTTGACACAATCCCACATTCAGGCATTACCGATAAACTTAGCAAACTGAATGTAAACCCCTTTGTTGTAAGATGGGCTGCCAACTGCCTCATAAACCAGACTTACACTATCAAAGTAGGTGACTCCACATCATTCAGCAGACCTGTTACCAGTGAGATGCCACAGGGGTTAGTGCTGGGTCCCTTACTGTTTGGTATATACTTCTCAGAAGTTCAGGTTAAAACTAAGGGGGAAGTGGCTGGCCAAGTTTGCAGATGACTGCAAACTAGGTGCAATCACTGAAACCCCAAGTGATATCAGTATACTCCAGGAGGGTCTCATGCAGACCAATGACTGGTGTATTAGTCATGGTCTCAAACTGAAGGCAAAGAAATGCCTTGGCATTCCCTTCGGCACAAACAATGTCCCCTCACATTATCAAATCAGCAACAATATCCTAAGTGCCCATGAAGTTGTAAAGGACCTGGAATCACAAGTTGAGTGCAACCTTAACTTTGACTACCATGTGTCTACTGTAGTAAGGAAAGCTTTCTACATAGCACACCTGATTAGTAAAAGCATCGCCTTGAGAGCAAAAGAAGATATAACCCCCCCTAAACTTGGCACTAATCCGACCCATAATTGAGTATAATGCCCTGTTTTGCATGTACCGTACTAAGCATGTGCAGATATTAGACAGACCTCAGAGGTTTCTAACAAAGAAGATCAAGGGGCTCCAACATGTGCCTTACACAGACAGACTAAAGTCCCTGTCACTATACTCCATATTGTGTAGACTTCTTAGGGGAGACTTATGCCTGGCCTACACAGCAATCCAAGAGCCAAACCTAATGAACTTGTTGCATATCCGTAAATCAAACAGGACTAGAATTGCCCATTCCAGGGACCTAAATATGGCCTGTGACTTAAATATGACATGCTGTATGGACAGATTTATCTCCCAATGGCTGCCACATCTTTGAAACAGGCTACCTATTCATGTAAAACAGAACACCTCTATGACAATGTTCAAGAGTAACCTGGACGAGTGGATGGGGCACCGTAAATTCTTACTGGCCATAGATTCCACAACCCTCCTAGACATGGGTGGTCATCACTAAATCTAATCTTGGGTATTAACTAGCATTTCTATGGTATTACATTGGGATGAAATGGCTAGGCTTAAAATGACTGCCGAGTCAATAGACTAGTAATCCCCTATAATCTTATGGAACGAGCCAGTCAAAGCTTTAACTGGACAAAAAAAACAAAAAGTGTTTTCTACAAGGAAGCAGACTCTCTTCCACCTCCGTTTCTGACTGGGGGTATGGGGCGCTTCATCCCCATATTTTGTCTCACTAGCTCAGTGGTCACACAACTGTGTATAAAATGAAAATCCCCAAAACTTTGAATAATTGCTGCCAAAATACAAACTGCATTGGAAATGATTTCTTACAAAGAACAGCAGCCAAAATCAGGAACCTGGATTAGACCAGTTGAAATGTCATCCAGAAGTCAGTTGACCAGCAAAGTCATTTCATTCCTTGCAACCTATGTCATATAAAATTTGTGAGAGCTAGACAACAATATAACACAACCCTGTTACTAAAAGGAATAGAAGCAAGGAGCGCATGCCTCATAATGTTTTAAATGTCCTGTTTGAGATGTATAACAAAAATAGGTCCATATGTTTTTCAGCAAACTTACATGGCAGTAAGTAAACAGTATTCATCCTAGCTATCATCACCCTTAAGAGTATCCACTCTCATTGTCACTATATGCGAAACTGAACACCTGTCCAAAGAACCAGTCAGGGAATTTTTATCATGATTATCATGTGCTGCCTGTGAGCACAAGTCCCAAACAATGAGCAGTGGTGTGTTATCATTTACTTGCTGAATGGGAGATTGTGCAACTGTGAAGAAACAGAAACAGTTGGTTGCCATATTACCAACTTTTTCCCTTTCTGCACAGCTGTGAGATCTCAGATCTAGATAATATAAGTTCCATGGGTAAAAGAGGAAATAGCTTCTCCACATGGAGGTACAGGAGACTTATAGCCACCCTGCAAAAACAGTTATTTTGGTTATTTTTTAGGCTGTTGCATTAGGTGATCTGTGTAATTGTTGGATTACTATTCCTGCTAATATTATCAGCAGAACTTTCACTGTATGTGGTCATTCAATTTCTGGGTTATGATGTGTCAAAGCATAGCTATTTGGACTGTGACCAGATGTCCAGTAACTATTACATCTACTTATTACTGTAATACCTCTCAACTGTTCAGATTTTTGTAGAATATCAATATTTTTGCCTCATATTTTGGTCCATTTTTTTATAACATTGTGGTTTTCTGGCAAATTAGTGGCAAATCATTAAATATTGAAGTTAGACAATAATGACAGACACATGAGTTTCAGACTTCATATCCTTCAGAAAATTCATGATAATGCAAAACCTGTTGTTCTATCAACTTTCTAAGTTTATAAGTGTAATATTTAAAAAGTATCTCTATTTGGGGGTCTTTATCCCACTTTTATTTATAGCTTTGTCCATATTTCTTGCTCCTAGAAGTTGAGATATATGATTACTGTTATCATTAATACTCAATTATTTCCATCACTGACAAGAGCTTTCATAACCTACAGCTCTGTGGATTAGAAGGACAGTACACTGTCACCCTAGCAACCTAAATTCTATTAGCAGCTTTGAGGCTGGAGCAGCTAGGCAGAGGGTTGAACAGGTTACTGCTGGTGATCTGACAATCTAATGGTAATGGGGGCAATGCCTTAATTGTGTAACAGATAGCTATTCAAATTAGGCACAGAATGGCGTGGGGGGTGGAGCTGTGACAAATTACTACTTTGTGCAGTGATGCAAAGGACATCAGTAAATCCAACTTGTTAGGGTATATAAAAAAATCCTCGGACCTGTAGGATAGCATAGGTGAAGTTACTGGCTGCTCCACTCTGACCCACTTCCTAGATTTAGAGTAGCTGATGGTCAACTGGAGGGTATGCAATGGGGGGGATGTTAAAAGCATACAAAAAAAGTATAGTTTGTATAATAGTAATATCAGAGTACTAAACGTGACTACACATTGAAGATTATGTGTTTTGACCAGACAGTATTATCACCAATTTTAAATATACAGCAATTAAAAGATTATGTGTTTTGACCAAAGAGTATTATCACCAATTTTTGAATATACATCAATTACATTTTAAACTTTTATTTGTGCTATTAAGGAATCTGGTATTGCCATCTATAAAACTGCAGTTAATATTTATGATTATGGGTTTATGATTAATGGCTATTTATAAGACTGAATTTAATGCTTATCATTACAAGTATGTGTTAAAGGTATCTCTTATCATTAAGGCCACTTAGAGGAAGATATATATTACTTCTTTGTCAAGTGTGGACAATAAAAGATGTTAGAAACTAAACAATCCCAGAAATTCTGAATACTCATTACTCTTTAAATTCATAAACCAATTATTCCTCACTTCCTATCCTTTTGTAATCAGGGACAATATATTTATGTTAATCATTTAAAGTATGTGTTATAACTAGCATCAACAGTATTTGCTACTACTGTCATTAAGACCATTGAAGAACATTTTAAGACATCTGTTGCAACTATCGGCACTCTGGAAAATCTGGCTTACTTTTAATAGACTCTAGGTAGTGAATGAGGTTAAAAATGGAAGAATCATTACTTTTGGGTACAACTTCTCATCATCTCCTAAATCCATACACTAATTACCTTCTCAGTGAGCCTACGTCAAGCTCATTATCAAATGTTTGAAGTCAAGTAACTCAAGAATTACACAATGGAATAAAGGTCCCTGCTCATACTGTGTACTGCTTGTAGTGAATTAATGGGGTGCCATCGGTGATACTGCTTAACACTGCAAATACTGCACAATGAAACTGTGGGGGGCTACATATGGTAAAGAAGTTATGGTGTAGGACATTGGGGCAGTGTTTTAGTAAAGTAGTAATTATATTATTGGTGGGATTCTACTAAGATAAATGAAAATGTATACTGTAATATAGGAAGTACCTTATATAACAGTATATAGGGTGCTTCCTATAGTACAGTATAGGAAGTACCCTGCCTATAGTGCTATAGTCAGGTAGCCTCATTTAATATGTGTACCTCTAAGCAAATACACAGTAGAATGGGAGAAACCTGCCTACTGTGCACTGAGCAGGTGACTTCAATAACTCTGATTGATTCAACAGTAATTTCAAAGTGATGCAAGGGTTTCCCAGCCTCTGTTGTACTGACGCCAAGTGATGTCAGTGAATTTGTCTATGACATGCTTATCAGGTGTCATTAGTGAAACAGTCTAATTACACAAGTATAGTGCAGACTATAAGTATCTGTAGCTTAATATAGTTAGGTTAAAGGTATCAGCCATGTCTTGCATTAGTTGCACAGACACAGCTTATTTTTGGTATAGAGAATTCTACAGGGGAAAGAGAATTTGACAAAAGACATGTATATTTGTTATAATTTACGTAGCGCATATATGAAGAGTACTAAAGAGAATGATTAGCTTTCTTAAATTTGCATTTATTGAAGACAATACATTCTAAGGCAAGGACATATAAGCTAAAATCTGTCTAAACTAAAAGAACTTCAGTAAAATCCAGATAGTAAAATAAAACAATTAGCCAATGGGATAGGTATGATCCTATCATCAATACTGCATAAAAAACAATTAGGCAGTTTGTTAGGAGTGATAGTGTCAGTACTGCATTATACACAGAATCAGGAATATAACTTTGAACACAGCACAATGTGATAATGGTGGCAGGATCCTTTAAGCCTCTCTAATTCCACAAAAACATATTTATTTACCTTTTTATGCTTTCTGTTGTTTTTCTTCCTCTGTTTATCTCTCTTCTCAAAAAAGAAAAAGGGCCAGATTAAATACAGCCTACATGGTAGAGTGCTGTTTTGTATTCAGTAAGTGGCTCTACGTGCCATGTAAAGCCACACAAACATGGTTAACATCATGACATGTTAATTACTGCATAGCAGCTGAATTGCATGCTAATCAACCAATCCAATATGGAGGAGCTATTCACCAAGCTACAAAACAATTGTGTAGACTCAGTGCAGTTTTTGCCTGTGAATTCCAACACCTACTGGAATACACCGATGGAAACTATTCTACACAGAAACAATGTCAGGGACTGTTGTTGCTTTTATACACGTGTATGTGCAAGAGGCCCATGTCTATGCTGCTGCTGCTGCTAATGGACCTTGTCCAAGAAGAAGGGTGTTTAGACCACATTCAACTTTTTATGGTCGGCATGAGATAGAAATTGTAGAGACCTACAGGTTAGATAGAGACACACTACAGGAATTCTGCAACCTCTGTCATCCCCAACTGAGATCAAGGGCAAACCAAGGGGAACCAATACCTGTGGAGACTAAAGTATGTGTAGCACTTACAATATTAGCAACAGGAATGCTCCAGAGACCAACAGGGGATATGCTGTGGGTGTCACAGGCATCAGCATTCCGGATCCTACATTAATTCCTGAATGCTATGCTGCAACATACCAGTGAGTACATACATTTCCCACATACACCTGAAGACAGAGCTACAACTATGCTGGATTTCTACCCTGTAGCACAATTCCCTGAAGTGTTGGGTGTCATAGACTGCATGCACATTGAAATCAAATCACCACCTAGGGAACAGGGAAGGATGTACATAAACAAAAAGGTCTTCCACTCCATTAACTACCAGGTCATGTGTAATGCTAAGGGAATCATCTTGAATGTGTGGATTGGCAACTCAGGCAGTTACCACAACTCCCATATCTGACACAACTCTCAACTGTATCAGAGGTTTTCTAGGGGGATATCCATCAAGGTCATTTCTAGGGGATGCAGAGTATGCACTTGAGCCATGGCTAATGATGCCCATCAGAAATGCACACCCACCCACCAGAGAACGCTAAAATGAGGCACATACTCAAACAAGAAATAACACTGAGAATGTGTTTGGGCTGCTGAAGTCAAAGTTCTGTTCTCGTGCCTAGAAACATCATGGGGAGGCCTGCAGTACAATCTCCATACTTGCACAGAAATTTTCACCGTCTGTGTTATCCTTCATAATATTATCCTGAGAAAACAACTTCAGCAGGATCACCAAAGGGAAAAGGCACATATCCTACCACCACTGGCAAGGTCATCACAGCCACATGTAGGTGAGGAATCAGTGGGGGCACCACCAACCACTGTGGGTGTAGGTATACGTAGGAGTGCACAATATGCTCTCACCCTGGCGAAGAGGCAATGGATAGCACACATGTTTACCACCTAAAGGGGTGAGACTACAGTAAAATGGATGCCAGGCAATGCTCACAAACTTAACTTACTGATCTAATGGCTGTGTACTGCTAGCATCATGCAGAATCAACTCTGATTTAAAACACTTGAAACTTGCCGGACTATCAAGGTAAGTGTTGAACCTGGAATAGGAAAATAAAAGGCTAATAATACAAATGAACAGCAGGTCCTTGCATAATGTAATTTGCTAATTTATCTACCCGATTTTCACACCTTTGATCTGGTCAAAAAATAGAATTACACCACACACACATAAGTAATAAATCCCTAATAAAGGCCTTCACTTTTTCCCCTCTGCATTTGCATGGAGTTTGACATTGTGCACAGATGCTGAGAGATGGCGAATGGCTCTTCACATCCTATGGCATCGCGTAGTTACCTCTGTGTAATGCTGCTTAAACTCATTACGATAAGGAAGCACACAGTTAAAGCTTAATAAAGGCACTCATTTTAAATATTTCCTATAACATTTATTTGGACTGATGACTATAAATATGCAAATCCATGTGTGTACTGTTGACATAAATTGAGTAGTGTTCATTTTATACAGTACTTCAGTGTAGTTATTCCCTCTCACAACTGCAAAAATTATCATGTGTAATTATTTAATGTCATCCTGAATATATATGAAAAAAAAAAAATATATATATATATATATATATATATATATATTAGATTGAGCTGGATTCGAACCCTGTATCATCTGTGCTCAAAACACGAGCTCACAGCTGTTATACCGCTGCCATAGTGACAGCTAGGCAGCAAGTGTTTTTCTTACACTCAGTACTGTCCAAAGTGCTGACTGCCATGCCTCTCTGCTTAGCATGTTTATGTGGCAGAAGGCGAACCAATACAACTGTTAGAATTTTCTCAATGAAGCAGAGACCTATATTTGCTCATCACTTAACTCCGTACAAACAGGGAAAGCAGTACTAATTGTCCTTAATGTTATAAAATTTATGACACAACATTTGCGATATAAACTAAATTATGAACACCATAGTATCTGTCAGCTACTTTAACATAGACTATATGGATAAGTACTTCTCAGGTTCAATTAGTAGTCATTAAATGTGTATCTTGCATGTGTAAAGACTTTGCCATTGCTTGTGCAAACCAGTTGCTCGTGAGTGCACTATGGAAAGAGTTGACTGTCAAGAATTAGTATGTTTACTGCCCGTTACTCTTCATCCCACAATAATCCATGTAAAACCACAACCAAAGGAAGACACCTATTACTGAATGAACACATATTTACTCAGACAGACTCATGCATTGCCCTGAAGACATGCACTTGAAAATGGATATATCAGTACTAGTTCCCAAATGTCAACTACACTGCAGAAATATTGCACAACTACATTGTAACATCATCTGAAGTTTTGTACCGACAACAGACATTCAGATGGTGGACATCAATTCATCATAACTGTCAACACCCATACATACATAGTTGCATCCAAGCTATTCACAAAATGTGTATGTGACTGTGCGTGTGTAATATAACACAACATACTGAGAAACAACTGCATATGTTTCATTTCTGCTACATCCATTCCTGACAGCTTTCTGCATCTAGTTCGAGAAGCCGTCTTTTAAAGTGTATCTACACATTGGAAATATAACAGACAATACTAAATCCACACTTTGCACATCACTTTTATAACAGGACATGTTACCCACAACATATAACAATGATGACAGCATTTTAAAGACCAGTATGACAAGGTAAAACCATACTTCATGGATGGTGCAATCATAAACTACTCTCATCTGGATGGGAACAATATACTTATATGTGGGTTAACTTATCACAACAGCCACATTATGTGTGTGTTTATGTGTGTGTGTGTGTGTGTGTGTGTGTGTGTGTGTGTGTGTGTGTGTGTGTGTGTGTGTGTGTGTGTGTGTGTGTGTGTGTGTGTGTGTGCATAGTCAGATGGACATCAGTCTGTATCCTACTTCCATCAATCCAGTCTCCATGCAGAACTAATAATTTGATGGTAGTACATGCCTACCCAGCCATTTCATACTGGCCTCCCAACATCTTCTCCCAAACATACAGTGATAATGTCATCCACTATAAATTGTCCAGCAGCAGTATAAAAGTCAGACTTATCCTGTGGTGCTTGTGTTAAGTAATGAGCTTTCTAGATTGTGTAACTAGTTAGGTAGGCGTTCTAATCTCATTGCAGTCAACTGGTGTAGTCCGAAGAGCATAAGTCTATATCCTACTATCAGCAGTCAAGTCCCATGGAGCACAAATATTTTTGACATATCTGGTGGTGCTACCGTTACATTGTATGGAATTCAGCTTCTGGACCTACACTGGTGTAACATTCAAATCAGATGCAGTCTACTGCTGTATGTGTGGTTGGTGGTACATTACGATCATTATATCATCTTTTGAATCACTTTTAATTTCACTACCTCATAGGAGAACCTTTAACGTAGCCCAGTGTCTCCAACATCCCCTTTTTCCCTCTGGCCATGACATCCTTCCTGCAGAGGAGTAGAGGATGTCCTCATATCAAAGATGTATATATATATATATATATATATATATATATATATATATATATATATATATATATATACACATCATGAAGCAGAGTCCTTCCATGAGCCTCTGCAAGCCATCGACAGACTGGAAGTGTGATTACTAATTCTGTCATGGGGTAGTGCACCTGTCACATATGGGGAGAGGCACTATGCAATGGAATAAAACAAATGCACACATACGCTCATAGCCTGACTATCTTCCAGCATATAGATATATGGAGTTTGGTTTAAATGTTATAATAATGTCTAAGATTTTATGTGATGTTGGCCATCAGCATAATAATGTCGTATGACCCTAGGAATATTTCACATGTCAGTGTTGTAGAAACCAAACCACCAGTGACTAGAGTGGAGAAAACACCACAAGGAACAAACAACCCACTCTGTGCTGTTGCCTCAAAAAAATCCACAGGCATGAAATGATCCAAAATATTGGTAAAAACACAGGTTTATTACTCCAGCCAGTCAAAGCAGTAAAATAGCTTAAAAACCATACAGAATAAATAGAACACAACTGTAGTGTATCCAACACAGTCAAGCACTTTCGTCCTCCTCTAGGACTTCTTCAGAACTGTGTTTGCTAAAACCCACTCCCTCTTTTATACTGACAATTAACTAATTAAAATTTAAATCTTGTTAACCCAATAGAATCTGTTAAAAAGTATGTAGTAAATTTAAATGTTTCTGTGAATGAAAGTAGTGTTGTTTAGTGAACTAGGTTCTTTTCTATTACAAAATAGTGGCCCTATGTTTCAATTCAGGTTTTATAGATACATTGTCATTGATGCCTGGGGTTACCGTGGCATTAAGTCTCAATTGCCACCTCATTTCTGCCCTATCCAAGTTGTTTTTCAAATTACCCCCTCTCAGATTGCTACCAGTAACCTCCAGAATACCAAATAAGAAAGAGTGATTGGGATTATTTTTAATATGCCTTTATATAGCATTATTTTCATCAAGTTTTCTCACAGCATACAAATGCACATAGATTCTCCTTCTAAAAGTTATTTTGGTTTTACCTATGTAGAAATGCTGACATTCCTGACAAATAGGTATATATACCAGTCCTTTCATAATACAGGGCCCTGTTGCTAATTTTATCTCCCTATCCCTTACTTCCAACCATACTGAGGTTCCCACTAAGATGTACCTACAATATTCACAAGTTCCACATCTAGTTGTCCCTCTCACATTGTTCTTAACTTAATGGGATGTTCCAGTAAAAATTTTAAATTGTAGTTAGTTTTAAAAACAAATGCTGGTTCTATTCCTACTGTATCTAATATTTCCTTGTTCCCTTTAAACAACACCCATTTTTTCTTAACAATATCCCTAATTCTACTACTTGTTTCTCCATAAGTCACCACCATGGATTGGGTATAATCTTTCCTTGTGTTAGTTTCATTCTCCTTTACTAAAAGGATCCCAGCAGGGGTTTATACCTACTACCCCACTCGCTAATAACTTGCTCACAAATGGGTAGTACAAATTCAAATGGGTAACCTCTTTCAGAACAAAAATTTACTAGTGTACCCATTTCTCTCTTTACTGTGTCAGTGTTAGAACACATTCTTGCTACCTGGACCATTTGACCCTTTACTATATTTCTTTTTGTGTATAACGGGTGACTACTTTTAAATTCTAAATAATCATTTGGAAAAGTAGGTTTTCTCTAAATTTGAGATTCAAATTTCTTGTTTTCATAATTCTTGTTAAGTAAAACATCAAGATAATTGATACTGTCATTATTAGAAGTACCAGTAAATTTAAAATATTCACTTAAATTATTTATATATTCCATAAATTCTTCATGTTTATCTCCCACCTTCCATAAAATAAAAATATCGTCCAGGTAACGCAAGTAGTGAATCCAAAACATAGAAAAGGAGGTGTTAAAAATGTATAACCTCTCCCACCCATACATTACAAGATTCGCAAACAATGGTGCGCAGCTAGTGCTCATGGCTATACCATTGACCTGACGATAATATTTTCCTTCAAAAGTGAAATAGTTATTTTTTAATTTTATTTTTATTTTATGTGATGTTGGCCATTAGCATAATAATGTTGTATGACCCTAGGAATATTTCACATGTCAATGTTGCTGTCGACATGTGCTATGTTGAAGTGTGTATGTACAGTAGGCCTACAAGAGGGTATTACAAGCTGTGCTATGAGGTAATGTATTGATGGCCACTGCTGCCATTTTATGACATGTTTGTTCTATAACAGCTGCAATAATATGTCTCCTGAGAAATGCTGACATGGGATGATAATATGTAGATTGTTGGCTCAGGAAGGCATGTGCTTTTGTAGTGGTGCAGATCAACATTCTTTGCAGTTGTCATTTAACCATCACAGTGACACTTGCAGTATGGCACAAGTGTGCATGTGTCTACTTACTGTCATTAGATGCTCTGTAACATACATCAATATAAATTCATACTGATTACATAAGCATGCAATTTTTGTTTCATCCACATGTTGCAATGCTGTGATATACACAAAATATTTCAGAAAAACAAGGAGCATATCATCACAAATGATAAAACTAAGTAAAATCTTTAATGAACAATCCACTGACAACTCAAAACAGGACAAGCACTTAAGTAAAGTAAAGCAAGTAAGGAAAAAGTTACCTGCATATGGCGTTACAATGAATATACAAATTGTACTAAAAAAATGATTCCTCGTAATGAGGTAAATATCTAACAAGAAAAGAAAGATTTACCATTTGCCAGAGAAATAGTTCACTATCTATCTCGGTTTATCATCGGCGAGATGAGATAGCGATTGAGTATGATTCAATTTTAAGCTAGAGCAGGAATAAATGCTCTATACTGTAATAAGCAACAGTCAATTACATACATCTACATCTTTTAAAAAAGACCTGTGATTATCTTACTTAGTCTCGGCCTAAAGAGAGAATAGCAGAGAGTTTATGTACAAGGAAGTAAAGAATCTATCAGAGTTTTCTTTTGAAGGTTATGGTCTAAGCAATGGCACTATTAAAAGCAGACTGTTAACCTAAAAGAAATTAGAGGTTTATTGATGAAAAATATTTGCAATGGTACAATTAAAAAAGCGGACTGTTAACTTAAAAGGAATTTCAGAGGTTCACTGATGAAAAATATTAGCAGTAGACATAACCTTTATACTGTTTACTAATGTTGCCTTAGAAGGCTGTCCTCAGAACAAGAAAGGTATACTGCTGTTTACTGATAGGATAACAAATGGGGTATGTAGTATTTGCTCACACCCTATTGGCAAGATACTTCAGTGTGGAGATGTAGACTTTTATTGGATGACAATGAGCAGGAAGTAATGGAATAAATACTTGATTGGTCACGTTGTTTTTAACAATCTGGGATTGGCTGATCCATGTTAACCTAAAAGAAATTAGAGGTTCACTGATGAAAAATATTTGCAACAATATAATTAAAAGCGGATTGTTAACTCAAAAGAAATGTTTGATGTTCACTGATGAATATTTTCAGCTGACATAATCTTTGTATTATTATTTTTTAATGTTGCTCTAGGAGGCTACAAACAAGAAAGGTATACTGCTATTTACTAATAGGATAATAAAAGGGGTGTGTAGCATTTGCTCGCACCTTATTGGCAAGTTACCCCATTGTGGAGATATAGACTTTTATTGGATGGCAATGAGCAGGAAGTAATGGAGTAAATACTCGATTGGTTAGAAAATAGGCATGTTGCCTTTAACAGTCTGCAATTGGCTGATCCATGAATTATTGTGGATTATTATTTTTAATTAGCTTTTCCTTTCAGATTTTAAAAGGAATCACCTGATCAAGACTTAGCATACTGATTGGAAGTCAGTTTTTTTTTTAAATTAAGGCACTCAGGACCGAATAATCAGGATCTGAAGAAGGCATTACGCCAAAAGCATTTGTCCTGTTTTGAGTTGTCAGTGAATTGTTCATTAAAGATTTTACTTTGTTTTATCATTTGTCTGTGGTGATACACTCCTTATTTTTCTGAAGTCTTTTTTTTTTTTCTGGGAGCATTCTTGAGTGGTGTTTACCTGATTCTTTCCCAATATACATATATATATATATATATATATATATATATATATATATATATATATATATATATATACACACACACAAAATATGTTTTGATTCAATTGCAACTTTGGATATTCATTGTATGCATAATTGTGTTGCTATTCCCAAGGATTATTGAGGTGATCACTAGCACCATTTTGTGACTATCAGCATTTGTGTCAGTAAATGTTCTGCATGAGCCATAACCAACTCATTTGTTATGTGTCCTTATATGGTATCAGGCCACTCAAACACAGCTTTTTAATGAAAAATATGTAGGCATATGTTGTGCAGTTGGTGTAATTATGTAACACTGGTACAGTTGTATGACTCTGTGAACAGTACCACTATGTGGCATGTGATGCATAAACAAGATGTTTTTGTAGGTGTTGTCACAAATCATTTATTTAAATAAATGTGAAATGTTAAAGGGATACACAACTAAGGGCAGAGCTGTTTGTGGATGCCACCAGCCATACTCAGCTGGAGAAAATAAACAATCTGCTAGCCGAAAATTTGTCTCACTTCACACCCCTGTCTCCACTGGCCATTAGCCAAAGTATACATGCAAACATTACTCAGTTTATTTTCTCAGTAGAGCAGCTCATCTGTGCACTAGCTAAGGCTAAAAACACAGAATCAGTGGGCCCTGACAACATCCCATGTTTGCTATACCATGACTTAAAACCTGACCTAGCAGACACACTTTAATCCCTACTTAAATGCAGTCTCCAGACAGCCTATGTTCTTGCAGAAGAGTGTACAGCAACAGACACCCATCTGAACAAGGAGGGACCATCACCTAATGTAGGGACTTATGGACACATAATCCTGATTCTCCTCATCTGTGAGGCTGACCAACGACTCATCATGGACATTATCAAAAAGGACACAGTAATCTCCTGACTGTGTACCAAACCCATGTTTGATTTGTTAAGTCTACATTATGTCCATTAAATCTGTTTGACATCTTAAAGAAGGTCACCAATGGCATACATGATGAAAAGACTGTCATCTCACATAACTTGACATAGCCAAGGCATTTGACACAAATCCACACTTAGGTATTACAGAGAAACTTTCTCAAGTCGAACTCAACATCTACATCACCAAGTGGGTAGGAAAATGGATCACATAAGGTCAAAGTGTGTGAAGTACCCTCTAGCTAGACTCTAGTGACCAGGTCCTTAACTCAGGGTTATTTATCTAACCAGCCTTGTGGATGACTGCAAATTGTGGGCAATCATTTAATCCAAGAATACTATTGATATACTGCAGAAAGTATTAACACACAAATGATTTTTGCCAGAGCCATGTAGACACAGTAAATGAACAAAAATCATGATTAGTTCTTTTATGAAATCAAATACACAAGCTAATTACAAACTAGACAGCACACCCCTATAAGCAGACCAAGTGGTATGTGACCTAGGTACTCAGGTAGATAGTAAGTGGAACTTCTACCAGCATGTGCCCACAGTGGTGACAAATTCCTTGTACATATCCCAAGTCCTGAGGATGACCAGGCCATCCACATCAAAGGACATTATAGTCCCATTGTTCTCAGCCCTCATCAAACCAATAATTGAGTACAATGCACCATTTTGCATGTACCTCACCATACATCTTCCAGGGATGATTTTCTCAAGTATACCTCCTTTGCCACAGTGAGTTCCCACACATCTTATCAGCCATATATAAGTATTCTTTGTGATGCATAACCATTAGGTGCTGGTATGTAGGCTTCCCTTCAAGGTGTTATACAAGATGCATGTGAGATACGTGTTCCTGTGATGCACCCAGTAAACACAAAGCTCATTGACAACATTGATGGCATGGGTTATACTCTTGCAAGTGTGGATTGTGGTATATATATATATATATATATATATATATATATATATATATATATATATATATATATATATGTCAGGCAAACCTCTCAACTAGCCAGGGTTGCTTGTAATTTAAACTACAGGTGTAACAGTGTCCCTCTTAACACAATCAAAAATGGTCATTTTTGAGGAAGGTGTCCTTGATTCTCCTGAATATATTACCGACAAACTATTACAGTTGTGCAAGTGTGTTCATGCAGAACAAATGTAATAACTCATAATCACATATTTTATGTAAATGATGCAATTAATAGAGGTATGTTTCTGATATTGCCCATGACTGTGAATGCTTCTGTCAACTGTTGTCCATATGTCTGGTGCTATGTGTCCTGACTGGTTGATACCTATGTTGACATTACATTCACATTCAAGCAACTCATTTTGTACATCTTCGCAATATGCACATAATGCCTATTGTATATACTATCTGTGAGAGAAATATGTATTCACATATATAGTAAAACATGTATTCATATATGTATTAGTGTTATGCTTGCTGCATTAGAAGCCTAAAAGGCTTAACACATTTATTCTGCTACAGGCTTGAAAATAATTGCATGTACTTTCTGACTTTGCTTCTTGTCAGCTCAGTGAATGACCTTGTTCATACACTGAGAAACAGATGATTTTGCTAACGTTAGGAAAAGGAACAATACAGTATTCTGAAATGTTACTAGACTTAAGCAAATAACCTTGTTCATACTGCAGCTGTAGATAAGATTATAGGCTGAAATCAGAATATGCTTTATGCTCAAAGCAGGAAAGAATCACTAATTGCAACACTGAAATATGAGTGAATTGTTACAGACCGGCAGTTAGCGAGGCCACGTTGATATCTTAGGAAATTTTCACATGGGAAGTTTATACTTGCTATATCAGCAGAAAAACTTAGTAAACACCTGTCTTAGAACAATGCTAAGAGTTGTATTTTATTACGTCAGCTTAGAGGGCAATGGCTTACAAAACAGTATAATAATGAAGTATTTCCTGTATAATGTCAGACAAACTTCTGAACTGCATTTTTGTCTCCTTGTACAAGAATAAAGGAACCTTAACTGAACCTTGGCTGCATTGATCTTGGATTTTTCCTTTGACAAGTTGGTCCTTCTTTGACCGGAAGCCTCTTGGTTGACCTGGATCAGACAGGCCTGGTGGCGGAAATCCGTACGGAAGAAGTTACTGAAATGGTTCTTCTTATTTGAAAAGACCTCCGACTGAATTGTCGTATAAACAGAGGCCGGCCACTTTCTGATCTGCGGCTGACGAGCAGGTTTCAATCGGACCAGGGTGATCAATTGCTGAGGCTCAGGTAAGGGGATTCTACTTTTTTCTGTTTTAGATCAGGGACTTGATTGTATTTGTTCAGTCAGGATTTTTTATGTAAACCCAGGGACAGAAAAATTGCTATCTTGTCATAGATCAGGGACGTTTTTCTGTTTTAGATCAGGGACTTGATTGTATTTGTTCAGTCAGGATTTTTTATGTAAATCCAGGGACAGAAAAATTGCTATCTTGTCATAGATCAGGGACTTTTTTCTGTTTTAGATCAGGGACTTGATTTATTTGTTCAGTCAGGATTTTTTATGTAAATCCAGGGACAGAAAAATTGCTATCTTGTCATAGATCACGGAAGCAGAATAAGTAGGCAGGTAGTCTGAAGGGACTATAAAATCTTCGTGGTACCACGTTAAAAAACAGGAAGGGTTATATAACATTCATAAGGTTAGGTCAAAATGGGTAATAAATGTACAAAACAACCCCAAAATCCACTGTTAACCGAAGACGCAGAATACATGCAGTCACGACGTACCGATAACGTTAAATACTACACGAAATGGGTTAATAAATATGAATTTGATGGTAAACTAGAAAAATCCTCAGAAAAAGTTGTCAGACAAATAGTAGATCCAGATTGGCACATGATCAGTGGCAACTGGAATCCCCATGACGCTGCGCTTAAGCCCCTCCCACATAACAGCGCAGAGTTAGATAACAGAGTGAAGGGTCTAACAGACCGAATTTCTGAAAAATGGAAACCTAGGGCAGACTGGACTTGCATTAATCAATGCATCCAACAAGAAGGTGAAACTGTTGATAGGTATTATGCCAGATTAATAGAATGTTTTAATAGCCATTGTGGAATGTAGGCTCCTGAAGACCAGACACAAGATTCCCCATATGAGCAGCAGTTAAAGAATGCATTTTTAAAAGGCAGTATTGCACCCATAAGTAGTTTTATTACGAAGCATATGGTAGACCATCGTACAAGTAGATTACAGTCACTGCTTGAATATGCTAGGCATGCCAAAAGGCATTTTAATAACAAAAAGAAAAAGAAAGCCCAAGTATTCTCTGTAGATGACAGAGAAGTTTATTTAGTACAGTCCGGAAAGAAGGACAAGAAGAATGCCCAGGGAAATAAACAATCTGATCAGTGATCAGAGGACTTTGAAGGGAGAAAGAAAAGGGGTGAATGTTTTAAATGCAGTAAAAAGGGACATATGGCAAAGGATTGCAAGAAAAATAAGAAGGCAGCAATGAAGGATAAGAATGAAGAAGGTGAGGACTGACTATATGGTAGTCAAGAATCACTAGATGGGAATAACGGAGAAAGGACAAATGAGAATGTGATAGAGAGCAGAGAATGTCATAGGAGAAATAGAGGAAGTGCAGGAAGCTACCGATAGTAAAGAAAATGAAATATTAGACTTAGCCTTGTTGAGCTTGGAGCTCTATTTGGCAGACATGAAAACAGAAGTTACACTCCTGGTAGAGGGGAGGGAAGTCAAGTTTCTGTGCAATTCAGGGGCATCATGAACCCTGGTACACCCCTCCAAACTACCAGAGAAGTCAGAGTCACATGATTACATTTTGGTGAAAGCAGCTAATGGACAGCTGTATCGGGAGCCTCTCTCCCATAATATTGCAATAACAGATCCTGTTTCAGGATTAACCCAGAAAAGCAAAATTGTTGTTTCTGCAAAATGCCCAGTGAACCTTTTGGGCAGAGATCTTATGCAACTATTTGGCATAGCAGTAGTTCCAACCATGCAGGGTATGGAAGCACAACGACAAATGAACACTTTTGCAGTGCAAACGGAGGGTAAAACATTTTATTGGTATAGGCAGGACTTGGTTACGACCGGTCCTGGGGCAATAACTGAAGAGTTAATGAATGTGGCTATCAGTAAGTTCCCCTCCCTTTGCATTGATGTACAACACCTGTTGCACTGTGCTTTGTATTATTGAAATACACCAGGACCTGACAAAGAATATGAGCAAAAATTGTTTAAAAACCGTGCGAACAGATTAGTATTGCGTAATCTGTACTGGGACATGAAAGGAAACAGTGTAGTTAGCTGTTCATTGCCCCAGGAGTTCTTTGCACTTTATAAATCAAATCGATTACCCCATGTTAGTTTAACTAAAGACAAAGATGTGAAATGGGCAGACCTAGGAAAAAAAGTCACAAATTGGAAAAAGCAGACAGAATTAGAACTGTCAGAACAAGGAGTACATAGACAGAAATTAAATTGGAGCACACAGACACACCCAGCTGTACACATGCAGTCAAGTGAGGGCAGCTGAGAAAAACTCTTACTAGAAGAGGAAGGAAAAGCTTTATTAGACATACCAGAGACCCTCTGGTCAATAGGGAAATCAGATGTAGGACTTATTCGTACAGCAGGACCAGTTACCATCATGCCAAAATCAGCCTTTAGACCACAGAAAAGGCAGTACACCTTAAGAAAAGATGCAGAAGCAGGTATTAAACCTATCATAGCAGTTTTACTTAAGGAAGGATTACTGGTGGAATCTCCCGATTCACCATGTAACACACCCTTATTTCCAGTTAAGAAAGCAAACGGAGAATGGCGTATGATCCAGGATTTGCAAGCTGTAAATGATGCAGTAATATCAAGGGCACCTACAGTGCCAGATCCACATACCCTATTAAATGATTTGAAGCCTCAACACAAATATTTTCCTGTGGTAGATATTAACAATGCGTTCTTTGCAATACCAATACACCCTAACAGCCAGTATTGGTTTGCATTTACATTTCAGGGGAAGCGGTATACACAGGGGCGACTACCACAGGGATATTGTGAAAGTCCAATGATATTCTCACAAGAGATGGCAAGTAATTTGGCGGGGTTTACCCCACCGAAAGGTGGTCAGATTTTACTTTATGTTGATGATATACTGCTGGCAGCCCCTACCCAGCAAGATTGTAAAGAAGACACTAAAACATTATTGAAATTCTTAGCCGTTGAAGGACACAAAGTAAGCAAAAACAAATTGCAGCTTTGGAGAAAACAAGTTAAATACCTTGGATATGTAATATCCAAAAAGGGTAGGACATTAGATGAAGACAGGAAAATAGCAATCTTACAAGCACCAAAACCCACAACCAAGAAGGAAATGATGTCCTTTCTTGGTACGACTAAGTTTTGTCGGAGCTGGATCCCAAATTATGCTTTGGAATCTGCACTGTTGAACAACCTGATCTTTCAGAAGCCTATGGCAGCACAAGATTTGATATAATGGACACCAGAAGCAGAATTAGTTTTCTGTAAACTGAAACAATTGATAGCATCCTCATTAGTCTTAGGATTACCAAACTATCATAAACGTTTTTTCCAAACTGTAGATTGTAAGCAAGGTTATATGACGTCAGTGTTGACATAACAGCATGGGGACAAGCAACGCCCCATTGCTTACTATTCATCGCAACTGGACCCAGTGGTGCGGTCTTTGCCCCACTGTGTACAAGCAGTAGTTGCTGCCGCAATGGCAGTGCAGGCTTTGGCCTCAGTAGTATTATCTACTGGTAAACCGATTAATCATGCACAGTTTATTTTAGATTTGTTAAAATCAATTCAGTTACCTCAAAAAGTAGCTATTTGTAAATGCATAGCTCATACCAAGCAACAAGATAGGATTTCAAAAGGTAATGCTAGAGCTGACACAGCTGCAAAGCAAGCAGCCTCAGAAGCATTTCTTTTGAACGAAGAATTACAACCTTCTGACATTTTAGACTTACAAATGTTAAAAACAATGCAGACACTTACTACACGAGCTGAGAAACAAAAGTGGGAAAGGTGAGGAGCACTCCTCAAGGAAGGACTGTACATCTCCAAATAGGGAAAACCAATATTGCCATCTAATTTATTTAAATATGCAGCTTTGTTGAGCCATGGGCAATGCCATGTCTCAACAGGGGGGATGGTACAGTTAGTCAACCAGGTATTCACTACATACGGATTTAAAAATTATACTAAAACATCTTTTTGAAGTTTTCTGTTTCAGGTAAAGAGTTGAATCAACCGTTGGAAGCGACAGTAGTCCCAGAAAACTGAATCTGGGTAAAGACTTCAAAACGTAAACATTGGAGTTCGCCAAAGTGGGAGGGACCATACCAGGTCCTCTTGTCGACACCCACGGCAGTCAAGATTGATGAAAAATCCTCTTGGATCCATTTGATACACTGTAAACTTTGCAAAAACTTTGAGCTCGATAAAAATCTTGCTGTTCCACAAAAAGACTAAACATGACAAAATCTAGAGCAAACAGGAATGCAGAACAACCCCAGAAGTATTGCATGGTTATCCTGTTGATTGTACTGATGACAATAATCTTTTTGCTGTGGCCTATCCTTTTTTCGGCCACATCAGCTGAACTGAATAAACGTGATGAGTCACCCATAGATTGGCACCCGAACTTTATCAGGTGATTACACGTGTGTATGCTGAGACTTTTAATGTTTCAAATTGCTGGATTCGTACAGCCATACCAACAGCATACGGGGGGTTATTAATGACTGTGGTCCCCCTAGGGGTTAATGAGACCTGGGAAAACTTGGTTTATGAGACTGTACATTATAAATGTTATACCAAAGCAAACAAAATGGGTACAGTTTGTAATTCAAATTATGACTCATTTATTGAGTCCATGCAAAAGACTGTTAGGGATATACATCATAATCCTATTCTTTTTAAGCAACTGTCTATAATAGATAGGAAAATGTTTCATGCAGGGCAGCCATATCTCAGTAAATTAACTACTAAGGTAGAGGATTGTTATTTTGTGTGTAATAAGAAAGCATATAAATGGTTACTTGAGAATTGGTCCGGCAGCTGTTTTTTGGGGTACCTGGTTCCGGCCATGCGACACACTGCAGTTTTGCCTCAGGGAAATATTCGAAACACCCGAGATGTAGCCAAGAAACCTGTCAGAAAGCCTGAGAATCCAGTGGGATGAATCGAGGCTGGCTGGAAGGACCATCATACCATGGGTACCAAGCTGACGCACATGGACTTGAGTGATGCTGTCATATCGTGGGCAGGCATATTACCAGCATATGGAGCGGCAAAATCGATTTGGGAGCTGCAAAAACAGTCCAAACTTCTCGAAGTAATGAGTAATGCAACTTTTTCTGCTCTTGAATTGATAACTGATGAGAAATGAATGCTATGAGAACTGTAGTACTCCAAAATCGTATGGCTCTCGACTTCACCCTAGCGACGAGAGGTGGTGCGCTTTAATCAAAAAAGAATGTTGTGCATATATCCCTGATTACCAGCATGAGATTAACGACCCCCTTGAGGTGATACAGCAAGTGTTGACTATGACCAAACCAGGCCCCAACCCATTGACAGACTTTTTCCAGAATCTGTTTGGGGGGTGGGGTACCTTCATAATAAACATATTAATAGCTGACTGTGTGGGAATACTCCTGTTGGGAGTGTGTGTGTGTTGTGGCATACCTTGCATGAAAAAACTGATTAAAGAATTGATAGACATGTCAGTATCTGAAACCTTGTACCAAAACACTGAAGTTGATAAATTGCTGGAAAATGAAATGCTTTCAGAAGTTTAAACTATATGACTTACCTAACCGCAAATCCCACGTGGAAGAGGTTGGGGGAAGAAATTAACTGTTTATGCTTTTGAAGAGAATAAAAGTGTTAATAGGGGGGAAATGTGAGAGAAATATGTATTCACATATATAGTAAAACATGTATTCATATATGTATTAGCATTATGCTTGCTGCATTAGAAGCCTAAAAGGGTTAACACATTTATTCTGCTACAGGCTTGAAAATAATTGCATGTACTTTCTGACTTTGCTTCTTGTCAGCTCAGTGAATGACCTTGTTCATACACTGAGAAACAGATGATTTTGCTAACGTTAGGAAAAGGAACAATACAATATTCTGAAATGTTACTAGACTTAAGCAAATAACCTTGTTCATACTGCAGCTGTAGATAAGATTATAGGCTGAAATCAGAATATGCTTTATGCTCAAAGCAGGAAAGAATCACTAATTGCAACACTGAAATATGAGTGAATTGTTACAGACCGGCAGTTAGCGAGGCCACGTTGATATCTTAGGAAATTTTCACATGGGAAGTTTATACTTGCTATATCAGCAGAAAAACTTAGTAAACACCTGTCTTAGAACAATGCTAAGAGTTGTATTTTATTACGTCAGCTTAGAGGGCAATGGCTTACAAAACAGTATAATAATGAAGTATTTCCTGTATAATATCAGACAAACTTCTGAACTGCATTTTTGTCTCCTTGTACAAGAATAAAGGAACCTTAACTGAACCTTGGCTGCATTGATCTTGGATTTTTCCTTTGACACTATCCATGATAAATGTTCTCTCCATTGATCATGTCAGGGTGGTTATATCGCAACCAATCATCTCCACTGATATGTGACCTTGTGTGGCAGTCATATAATATACAATAACTATGTGATGTTATGAATATACCCAGACAGGAGGTGTATGTACTGCATTATGTACTGTACATATCTGTTTACTGTTCATGCTATAACTGTCTTGTCTTTTAGGTGTATGTACATTGATGTGCCCTTATCTGGTGTACATTACCATGTTTCACTTATCCTCTTCACCTTTCTTCATTCCTACCATTCATGTATGTGACCTTTTTCAATACACACACTTCCCCAACTAGTGTATTTATAATGCAGTATCTGTAACCTTGATGATCACCACCAAAATCTTTATGTATGCCTAAAACATGTCTGTACTGTACTTTGCACTGACTACACTTTTCTATAAAGTGTTAGAAATGTATTTATTGTCTTAAATTAAGCCCTGGTAATCATTGTGGCTGTCTGTGTAATTTCACAGAACAAGCTTGCTCTTAAGTAAACTTGTCTGCCTGTGTGAAGGCTGCCAGCCCAGCTAGCTGGAATTTTGTAAATAATTCTATGTTATTTGTGAATAGTAATATGGTTTGTATGCTTGTCTTACAAATTTAAGAAAACTATATGTTATGTTAAACTGTATGTTATGTGCTGAGCTTCAAGAATGTAACCACAATGTACCCTACTGGAAAAGAGCAGAGTTAACTTGAAAACTTTAAGAAAATAAGTGAACTGTTTACTATGATGTTTATCTCAGCTAGGAGACAAAATGTTTGCAGCTAGAAATATTTTTTTCTATTGTCTGGGAACAGAAATAATTACAGGTTTCAAAGGTAAAAGTGTGTAACTGTTTTACGACTTCCAGTTCCAGGCAAACGTCTAAGAGATAATTATTTTTGACACAGAGGTGCTAAAATTTCAAGTTTCTGTTAGCCTGAGAACTGAAGGCAGAGATGTCAAATAGTGATGTCATCCAGCTAACCCAGCAGTAATATGGATTATTAATTTAAGAACTATCTCTCAGTGAAAGTATGTGCATTTTGTGTTTGTCTTTGGGCCTAGAAACATCCTCTCATCAACACTTCTCATCTATATTTGCTTGGCTCTGTAAGTAAGTCATTTAGGGCATAGTATCTCTTTAGATATGGATAGGAATACAGTAAATAGTAGTTTAGATGTTTTCTGTATTTATGTGAGACTGTCCTGCAATGTTGTTTTAAAGTATTTCCTGTGATTCTGAACTCTGTTGTCACTGTGTTGTTATTGAGTATTGTCTTGTGCTTTTATTATTTTTTATTAAATATATTTAAACCTTTTAACTGTGGCTGGTTTGTTTAGAGATATTTAAGCTCTTAGAGTACTTGCATATGTATTTGGCGACACTGTACAGGCCACTCTTAAATAGCCTTGCTGTTGGTCACACTTACCATTTGGATAATAGTAACATTACTCAGTAGAATTAGTCACCCTCTGGGGGGGGGCCTTATAGTAGCTGATAAGTAGATCTGGTTGGTAGCAGTTATAACTACCTTTTAGTCTGGGCAGAAGGGGGCATAGCTAGTAAACCTGTACCAGCCTTCCTCAAGAGTGCATGTGTATTTGTATATAAATCAAGTATCAAACTGTGTATGTGTCAGCTAATTGGGCAAGGACACAAAGCACTGGATGGACAGAGAGGGTGCTGGAGGTTTTGGTTTGACCGCTCAGCTGACATTTTAACCCTATAGCTGTGCCAGTGGGGAGACTTATTGGGGATCTGGAGAGAGAAAGGGAGAAACCAGCCCCCAGACTGCCTATAATCTCTGTGTGCTCTTAAGGGAAAGTGTACTTTACTGTGTGTGTACTTGTCATCCTCCCCATTATGCATGTCCCTCACTGGAGTTAGTGGTGAAGATGGAGGCTCCTTGAATACTGGGCCAGTGCAGGGGTGTCACAGCCTGTCTGAATGTGGTCATGCTCATTTACACAGTTTCCTGACTGGCAACACTGTTGCTGGCCATGAAACTATGCTTGTATCTGTGTAAGCATGATGCATGGCATGCATATGTGATTAGCATTGCTGCTCATCACACTAACATGTAAACTCAGTGCAAGTTTTTCACTTTCCTATCATCATCATCATCATCTTCTTTCAGCTGTTCCCGTTAGGGGTCGCCACAGCAGATCACCTGTTTCCATTTCTTCCTGTCCTCTGCATCTTGCACTGTCATACCAACCACCTGCATGTCCTCTCTCACCACATCCATAAATCTTATCTTAGGCCTTCCTCTTTTCCTGTTACCTGGTAGCTTCATCCTTAGCCTGTTTTCCCCAATATACTCAGCATCCCTCCTCAGC
Source organism: Protopterus annectens (assembly GCF_019279795.1). NCBI lineage: Eukaryota > Metazoa > Chordata > Ceratodontiformes > Protopteridae > Protopterus > Protopterus annectens. The sequence goes on from NC_056725.1 coordinate 1,014,707,007, forward strand.
ACATGTCCAAACCAACGTAATCGTGCCTCTCTGGCTTTGTCTCCAAACCTTCCAACCTGGGCTGACCCTCTAATATACTTATTCCTAATCCTGTTCACCCTCATCACACCCAGTGCAAATCTTAACATCTTTAACTCTGCCACATCCAGCTTAAACTCCTGCCTTTTTGTCAATGCCACTGTCTCCAAACCATATAACATAGCTGGTCTTACTACTCTCTTGTAGACCTTCCCTTTCATTCTTACAGGTACTCGTCTGTCACAAATCACTCCTGACACTCTTCTCCACCCACTCCATCCTGCCTGTACTCTCTTCTTCACCTCTCTTCCACACAGACCATTACTCTGAACTATTGACCCCAAGTATTTAAACTCATCCACCTTCGCCACCTCTACTCCTTGCATCCTCACCATTCCTTTATCCTCCCTCTCATTCACACACATATATTCTGTCTTAGTCCTGCTGACCTTCATTCCTCTTCTCTCTAGAGCATATCTCCGTCTCTCCACTTGCCTATACAGAGTTTATTGAATCCCTGGGAAAGTATTTAAAATCACATTGAAAATCTTACTTTTCATGCTGTGATTTTCTGCTTACATTTACTGCCTCAATCTACCCAGAGAAAAGGAGAAAAAGCAAAACTGCCAGCATTCACAAGGCCTTTGTATTATTTTCATTATTATTATTATCATAATCATCAAAAACATTATTATCATTATAATCACTATCATCACTATCTTTATTACTTTCATTATTCTGTGTTTCTTCTGGCTTTGCCGTTGATTGCCTTTCTCTTAGTTTTTTAAATTTCTCTCTAGCTCACCTCTCTGTCTCTCTCTCTCTCTCTCTCTCTCACTCTCCCTGTCTTTCTCTGTGTTTTAATTTCTATTTTTGCTTCTGTTTCTCTGCCAATACATTCTCTTTAGTTTCCTACAGCATTTAAATACTGTACAGCTGTCTAACAACAAGCACAACAAAAATGGCAGGTATTTTAAAATAAGTAATAGGCAGTACCCCTCTCCAGGCATACACACACACACGCACACACACACACACACACACACACACACACACACACACACACACACACACGCACACACACACGCACACAGACACGCACACACACACACACACACACACACACACACACACACACACACACACACACACACACACACACACACACACACACACACACACACACACACACACACACACACACACACACACAGCAGGAAATGATGATTGTTTCTTCTTCTTCTTCTTTTGGGCATTAGCTGATCATAAAACATGGTTGTCCCATACCATACTCAACTCCTGGTCCAGTGGCTGATTTGTTTCTTAATCAGAAGTTCTTTGCTAACCAGTTACTCATTGAATAAAAAAGAAATAAATGCTCATTATGATGTCTGGATCTGCAATAAATTTTAACTTGTTCAGACTAAATTAATGCCTTACGTACTGACTTACCATGTAAGTGGAATGTGAAACTTTATGCTTCACATTTTTTCAAACCTGAAACTGCACATTGCATAGATGAACCTGAAGCAGATATCTTTTCATAGTTGTGCCCACTGTATATTACAGATGTACTTTACTTACCTGTTCACAGATGGGCACAGAGCTTTATCTCTATAGCAGCAGGAAGCAGAGATGCAGCTACACAACCAAATTCACTTCCCATGTACAGAATGAGTAATTTGTACATCAACGCTGAGAAAAAAGTATGTACATAAGATACAAATTTGACACATACTAAAAGGAATACATAAAACAGTCACTGTCAACGTGTATAGCTATGTATAAGAATCATTTGAAGGAGGAACACAATCTCTTTAGAGTGGTTATTGTCAGTACATCGAGTGTTATGGATGTTACAACAGCAGGTTAGAGGGATTAATGGTAGGGAAAGTTGGGAAGGGTGCTGGTGGCAAAGTAGAATGAAGGGAGAGAAACACACAAACAAAAACCTAAAAGAAAGACAAATGAATAAGTTAAATGAGTGAAAGAAAAGTGAGAGTAAAAGGACATAGGAAAAAAATGACAAGAGGGGAAAAGACAATAGGAGAAGAACTAAAGAAATAGGTAAAGGAGGGACTGGAGAGAAATAAACAATTGACGAAATGTAAATTATGAAGAAAACTATATCTTCACAGAAAGCAAGTACAGTTCAAGAATTAAAGAGATTAACTTAAAATCATTTGACAAACCAATTATGTGACAAATTGCCTGTTTGAAAGAGTGATTAACATTATTTCTTTTTTTATCATTAACCATTACATTCTACATATTGAATCATAGATAAATAATGCACTAATTACTGCAGTACTAGAAAACATTGCCAAATTTGTTTGTCAGGCATTGCACTGTGTGCCTCTTCAGTCTGCAATAGAACATATAACTCTCTGTTACACTAATTTATATACCTGGAGTACAAAGACTCCTTTTCGTCTCTTCATTTAACTGTTCATAACTTCTGCAAGATGTTTTCGACTATGCAAGAAACATCCTTCAAAGCAATACTGTCTCAGCAGTACCATCACTGAAAGAAACCTCTAAATTACCTAAGATGCCCTAGATTTCATAAAACAAAGTATCTGAGTCATGTGGGAGTACTTTCAGCACCCATTAGTTATTTTTCTGTGACAGGAATTATTAATGTTAGCAATAGAATCAGTACCTTAAGGCATGGAAGATAATATTTAGGGTCATGTTTTATGCCAAGCACCCTACATACATCCCATATATTTTTACCACATCTAGTTCTAAGGCTCCCAGGTCTTTTAATGAGCAAAAGGTCAAAACAGACTTGTATGACTAAGAGCTCACGGGAAAATCTACAGCCCAAGTGAAACTTTTCCTTCTAATGGGTTCCTTTGACCTAATGCACAAGGCACCTTCAGTCTCAGCTAAAGATCTCTTTGTTTATCATGACATTATGTTTAGTATATTTTCCACTATATTTATGAATTGTCTCCCAGTGTTGACTCTGTTTTAGCCTCTGCTACAAACCAAGAAGATCGCATTGCAAAGTGTGAACTGTCATATGTACAGTAGCTGGAAAAGGAGACCAAAAGGTTAAATGTTTAATTTGCAAAGTACACCATATCAAATGTATTTCTAGGTGTCACTTGAGAGCAATAAAAGGTTAAGTGATTTGTTAAAGATTATACTGCATTTAGTAGGAGGGTATGAAATTGTAGCAAGGGTAACCAGATTTGCAGTTTGTTGGCACAAATCAGTATTTTATCCTGCCTGCTTATACTCCCCCGAAACATACACTCAAAAAAATTGGGTTGCAGGCAGATTTATGTAAACTCAACAAATCCATGTCTCCAACAGGCCTCATTTAGAATAATGTTAGTGATTTATCCAAACCAGTCATTATGTTTCATACCCATTTCAGGCGACATGGTTAGGAAAACACCAAGCTGACTCATTTTAATATTTGTTTTACCAATACCAGTGTGACTTTTTCCATAGATTGCAGTTCACATACTAATATATTTTGATCTCTACCACTGCTGTTACATTGACCATTGTCCACTGAGCCTAGTCATAAAACACACCAGACTTTGCAATCTTTTATTATATAACAGTCAAGGACAACTAATACTGATGCCATAAGTAATTCATATGCAACAAACTGCAAAAAGTCACACAGGAAGCCTTTTCCTCAGTTGAAACTTGGTTATCTGATGCCCAAATAATACTCAACCCAAACAAAACTAAACTACTCATCTTCCAACCCACCAAACATACTCAAAACAACTCTCACTTTAACATCACAGCAAAAGACAACACCACTATATACCCAACTGAACACACCAAATTGCTAGGAGTGGAAATAGACAATAAACTAAAATTTGACATTCACATATCCATGACCATAAAAAAAGTCCACAAAAAACTAGGAGCGTTATACAGAAATAAGCAACTTCTCACCAAAGCAGCAAAGATTTCAATAGCAAATTCCCTCCTTATCTCCACCCTACTTTATGCCTCTCCAATATATACCTACCTAAGGCAATGCGATCTAAACAAGCTAGAGACCTGCTAAAACAAAATCACCAAATTCGCCACAGGGGCATCCTACTGTAGTCACCACTGTCTCTCACTTGCTGAACTGGGCTGGCTTGAACTCCCTCACCTCCTTCAATGGTATCAACTCTCACTCGCCCACAAACTAGTAAACCATCCAGTAAATGTTCCATCCCTCCAGAATCTACTCCAACCCTATCGCACCACCAGACCACTAAGATCCAGCAACAAAAATCACTTGCAGATCACTAAAGCCAATAACTCTGCTGGTGAAGCACTATTCTCGTGCACCATAGCCAAATTATGGAACTCCCTCCCACCCACAATTACCTCCATACCATCATGCACCCTCTTCAAAACTTTACTAAAAGCACACCTAAAAACACGCTGGCTATGCCCTTGCAACTCCCACTCTAAAATCACCCACTCCCTCCAACCACTACCTTTCTTTCCACTCCACTAACTACCTTGATTTTCGCAAGCTCAGATGCTCATAAGCCTAGTACTTATTAAACAGCAGGAACTTCTTATTGTAACATTTGTTAATGTCTGTTATGTACTTCGCAGATAAAGATTTTAGTTGTCTACTGATGTACTATGTTCTTCATCTATAAATATGTTGTAAGTAATTGCTATGTTATATTGTTAATCGCTATGTAATCCAATGTAACTACTGTCTGTTTATTTTAAGTATGGAGCTTTTCTCCCCGGGCCTCCGCTGAAAATGGACCTACGTCCAGTCGGACACTCCCGGTCAACAAATGGAAATAAATAAATAACATATAACAAACACCATTAAACCATCACCTCAAGCTGGTTGGCATACACCCACCTGTTCCAACTGCTACTTCGAGATAACCAAGTGTGTATTCCTAGCTACCTTGAATCCAGTGGCAAACCCATTTAACTCATACTTACAAGCCACATACCACTTGATGTGACCACAGGTCAAATCTAATTCCAACTTGAGGAGAGCTGAGGCCCCTGATCATGAACAGGGGGGACACAACTGGGGTGAAGTTGTAAGGCCACCACCTGACTCTGAATGAAGAGTTTGGAGGTGGAATGATGTGCCTGCACTTCCCTGGGCAAGGCTTCTTCCGTGGTAATCTTATCCATATTTCCCAAAATTGAAACCAACAAAGATCAGGGAAACCAAAGAACAAACTGTCCACCAGTTACTATTAAAAGAACTTACATGACCAGCCAGATAGCCAAGGCTTGGATGGATGGTCTCTGAATAAAAGAATGGCCCAATAGCCAAATCACCTCCTTTCATGCAACAGAAAAAAAAAAAAAATCGTGCCCGATGTATGACAAATAGGCATCAGAGACCCACATTCCCATTCTTTGAATGAGGTGCACAGAGCGCCTTTCCATGGCCAAGTCTGAGGTATAACCTATCCAAAAGGAATGGGAGAAGTATCCTTGTGGGTGAATACCTTTCCCCTGCTAGGGCCTGCCTAAGAGATGTGTTAATCTCTGATAGGTTAAAAGGCCTGCCCGAGGCCCACAAAAAAAACAAGCTCAACCTTTTCTCTAAGGGGGTAATATTAAATAGCAAACTGACCCAATGCATGGAGCAAGTGACTAGCCCACTGGTCCCATCCAGGAGGACCTTTACTAACTTGATTAGTCTTGGACTTTTTTAACCAAATCACGACAAACACCCTATGAATGACAAGATCATCCCAACAAAGGTAAAGGAGAAGTTCATTGGCCTGGAAAGCACCTGCATAGAAAGAGGTGAACAAAGTAGCTATAAAGACAAACAAGTAAAATTTACCAATGGTCTGTATTGACCTTGAGTAACAAGGGGAAGCAGTCATCTTCCAATCAGTTTTCTGGAATCCTGAGAAGGTCCCCACATGTTCTCTAAGCCCTTAAATATCCTCCCAATAATGCAATGTCCTGACCCAGCCTGAAGGCCCAAAAAATGCCCCAACCATCCCAAAGCTGCAAGGTGTACTCTGAGAGTTTTATGTAAATCCCATGCTGTGGACCTATCCAGTAAAAATTGCAGCAACAACTGTACTCCCCATGGCCTGGGACCAAATATCAAAGAAGTATGGAATGCCTTGAAGCCTGTAGGGATGATGAGTAAACTTTCCTAGTGTTGCTGGCCAAGAATTTGCCAAAACCAATAATGCTAGTCTTCTCCAATTAGCCAGACTCCCTAAAGTACCCTTTGGATCCAAATGTTTGGCCAAGAGGCAAAACCTGGCAAACTGAAACCAGGAAAAAACTGTCAGCTATAGGACTGAGGTGACCAGGAACATGAGCACATGAATGACAAATTAATCTGTAGATTCAGCAAAACTAAAAACCCTATGACCAAGTGGATCCACCTGGACCTGGAAGAAAGTTTCCTGAGAGTGTGAATCACTGCAATATTATCTGAGTGAAAAATGATCCTCTTGTCAAGTAATCTATCTTTCCATACTGACACTGCACCTAAATGGGAAAAATTTCTAAAAATGTGATGTCCCTCCTCCTCTCCACAGACCATCTTTATGGCCACCTTTCAACAAACCAGCTACGCATAAAATGCCACCCCTGCTGGACCCCCCCCCACCCCACCCAGCCACATCAGTAAAAAGCTCAAGGTTGATGGCTGTGGTCCAAGGGGAGCTGCCAAAAAGAAACTCCAATAAACTGACTCAAGAATGTAAACCTTAACCAAAGGTCATCTTTAACCTGTCTGGTCAGCCGGGCCAGGTAGTGCTTTGGTCTAATACCTCTCAACAAGTCAGACATGGACCATAGGAAGGTTCTGCCTGAAGAAACTGCCCTACAAGCAAACTTCAACAAACCATGTAACTGCATGATGTCTCTTACCCATACTTGGCTGGAATGCAAAAATCTCAATAGTAACTGCCAGACTTGTTGAAGTTTGAACAGAGGCAGCTTTAAGGAGTTATCAGTGGAGTCGACCTCTAAACCCAAAAAAGTCAGTACTCAACTTGGTCCCACTGACTTGTAGTTGGCCAAGGACACTGCGCAGCTTGCTACAAAGCTGTTTGAAAATGGACATCCCTTCCAAAGCCACATCCTGACCCTCCCCCACTATCAAAAATCATCAAGGTAGTGCACTGCAGATTGGCATGGGCATTTTTCCAACACCAATGTAAAGCTGTGCTAAAAATTTCAAATGTAGTACAAGCCACAGCACACCCCATTGGCATTTCAGTGTCAAAAAGATCTTCCTATTTAACTGAAAATTTAAATAAGGCTATTTCTCTTGTCTCACAGGAAGAAGAAGATGGAAAGCAGACTGGATATCCATCTTACAGATCCAAGGGTCTGTATAGTTCATGATGACCTCCACTACCTGATCCAAAGAAGAGTAGTGTACTTTGGCCAGTTTGATGTCAATAAAAACATTGATTGAACCCCCCGCTGGGTATGATAAGTGATGAATCAATCTGAACTCACCCTCCTGTTTCTTGGGAACCAGGCCAATAGGGGAAATTTTAAATAAAAACCACGGAGGAGATAAAAAGGGATCAATTATCCTGCCAGCTCATCGCTCTTCTGTATTAACCTAGCAGCAATGTGTTTGTGTCCTTTTATGGATGATAATTTATTAACTAACTTGAAATTTAACAGGGCTGTGGAGTGGATTGGAAATTCTATGGAAAAGCATTTAATAAGGGTGGCTGCTGCCCTTTGATCCACGTAACCTGACAGAAAATAGGATAACTTATCTAGAGAAAAGGGAGAATAAGCCTAGTGTGGCACATTCAGGTCTCCTCCCAAAGCCACCCTGTGTCCAGGAACAGGTGGCTTGTCATGAAAGGGAAGAGTTGCAGCCCTTACCAAAGTCTCTGTCTGAGATATAGAAAAATTCCACCTGTCCTTAGGTAACAAGAACCAACACCTGGAAACAGGATAACCCCTCCTACATCCTGAATACAAGTTGTTATATTTGCAAGCAGGCTAGACACATTTTCCCAGTAGAATGCCCAGCTAAACTTTGTATCTTTTGTACTACTAGCTAATGCCCATAGGTGCCTCTTTGTCTATTATGGTACTGAGCCATATATCAGGGTGCCTTGACTCTCATCTGAGGGAACTATTGAGGGCTTTTAGCTTCCTGAAGCACTGACCATAATTCAACCACCCCAAAACCCTTTTCACATGTTGAGTGTCCCTTATGGCTATGAAGTAAGCAAAGGCAGTGTTTGGGTGGGATCCTTCTCAAAAGATATGCCCCATAAATATCATAAAACCCAAACAACAAGTATCCCAGTTCTTCACCAGTGTCCTGGCTGATGTCTTCCTCCTGATGGCTGCTAAGGCTACCATCAAGTCCTTGCTGGACATGTTATGAGCATCCAGTATCCACTAGATCGAACATATCTACAAACTCCCCTTTTATAATCTTATCTTTGACGTTAGAGGAAATGTGCTGTGATATAAGAGTCAGGTGATTTGTGATATGTGAAGCTGAGGGTAGCTACAGGAGACAAGAATTGAGGATACACTCATGTGAATAGGGTGGGATCACCCTCTCTGAACCCATGACCTCCGCAGACCTGCTCTGAAAGTTGGGTAAAGGAATCTGCACCACCTGTTCACCATCAGTACCAGCTTCCACTCCTGGACCCAAAGGTGTAGAGCCAGCAGAGTTTCTCTCTACGGCTAAATTAAATAGCCTAACTCTACTCCCTTCCAGGAAAGAATTTATAAAATCCTCCAAACAATTATCAGCAAATTGATGCCTACCACCAATATTAAGCCCTGTAACCCCTACAGAGACATTACCTTGTGCTTTTGTCGATATGTCAGATGAGCAGGAAGGGGTGACCTTTTGTCTGGAAGCATTTCTGACTGTCTTTTTCCATGCCTTCCTAGATGGAGCTGGTCCCTCAACTGTGCCTCCCTCCAGATTCGTCAAAGGCTTGCTCCTGGAATAAATGTTCTGCTCATCCCCCTCCACCATTTCTAAATCAATTAGCAAGCCTTGCACTTTCTGGGATAAATGAAACCATCTCTCTTTAATGGACTGTACTGTGGCTGAACCTGAAAGATAAAAAGCATTAGAATAGGGAAGAATACAAAAAACAATTATAGGGAGAAAGAAAAATATGCCAACTAAGAAAACCATAGTCACAGTTAAATTAAAAGCTTGGATGCTGGATGCTGTGCTGCCATGAGGTTCTAGAGAATGTCTAGCCCTCAGGATGTTTCCCTGCTCCTCTTTCCTTAACAATGCCAGAGTTGCTAAAACCAGTAGAGCTGCTGCAGGGGTTCCAGAATGCAGTGACATATCCAACACAACCAGTCTGCCAAAACCAAGGATGTGTACAATCTAAGGGTTCAAATGATGGGATAAACATCACACACCACTGGTTACCTGAAATGCCATGCCCAAAACTGAACAAAAGTTGACCCCAGCATCACAACTGTGTTACCAAATCAAGGCACCCAAGAAACCATCCCCAAATACCTATACAACACCACTCTACCTCTGCACAGGCCCCACTAGAACACAAAACAAAACTTGACTGGATTCTTCACAGTCAAATCCCAAATTTTCCCCACAATATCCCAAAATAGGATATAAGCCCCTCCACCATTCAAAGTCCCACCTCCCATTTGCTCCGGTAAACTCAAGCATGCTTCACTGCCCAAGATGGAGCAAAAAGAAACCCCAATGAAATAAACAAGCAAACCATATACAGCAAAACATACAGATTCCTGCAATCATAACACATGCCCTACAGAAAATTCTTACTGCACCACCCTTATTCTATTATTAGCCTGTTGGTACCAGACAACCAATTAATTAAATTCTTTATACGAATGGAATACAAAAGTTTTCAGCAAAGTACTCACAACCCAGCACTCTCTACACCCATAATGCAAAGTTGCTCTCTTATCTGAAAATACCAAAACATCACTTAATTGTGTGTATACAGCCATTCATGTGTTGTTTTATATATTCACTTTTTTATTATATGCCAACACTCACCCCAAGATGTGCATTGCAACAACCCAAATGAAAACACCACTTGCCCAACCACAACCACCATACTAATAATTGATGTGTTTCCATTTATATATAGTTTTATTATTTTTTTATACACACACACACACACACGCATATCGATATATCTATCTATATATATATATATATATATATATATATATATATATATATATATATACATACACACACACACACACACACATATAATTACCAGTTACACTGCCTATGCATATATACACCTGCCCCCCCACCCACACACACACACAATTACCAATTACACTGCCTATGCATGTATACACCTGTTTCCCACACACACACACACACACACACACACACACATAATTACCAATTACACTGCCTATGCATGTATACACCTGTTTCCCACACACACACACACACACACACACACATAATTACCAATTACACTGCCTATGCATGTATACACCTGTTTCCCACCACCCCAATAGCGTACTGCAAATCAGCTTTATTTATTTATTTTTCTTGGCTTAAAAATCAACTCCCCCTGCCACTCAGCGTGGCACATGGAACAACCCTGAAAGATTCTCTCATTTTGTTTTTAAACTATTAAATAAGAAATCCTACAGCATACTAACCCTGTACGGATGACTATGCAGCCACCATACAACCAGGAAGTCCCTTACCATCACCTTCAACCTGGTCACTGTCAACTGGCTCCATCACGACAACGACATGCCTGCTGACAGATTCTCCAGGTATAAACAGCAGCACTTTCCTTAAATTGGGAGTGCATGCTTGCACCAACCCACCCCGGTGATCACTAGCGCTTGCAGACAATGGGCCATTACCATGGTATGTCATTGTTATAGAATCTTCTACTCTTTAGCACTCTGAGAATATATTAAGTCCAATATTTCCATTACTGATTTCCAAAGGGTTATCTGCTAAGTATTTATCATCATTTCAGGCTGCCTACTTAGTTCTACGGGATGTGATGCTATCTAATACATACTAGTTGAGCCACTGATTCATGCCGAAGTATAAAGGCTTCAGTGCAAACCAGCATCCTGCAGATTGCATATCATTGGCATTTTCTACTTTTTGTTAAGGACTGCTGACTAACTAGAAGGAATAGCTTGTTTTATAAAGCTTGTCTCACAGTACATCATGTTCCATTTCACTGAAACTTTAACCAGACAAAACAAACTGGTTGCTGCTTTGACTTGGTGAAACAAATTAGAAAGCATTTTTGTAGGAGAAAGCCCCTGCAGTCTCACACCACCTTACTTCTATATTTTTACTCCATCGTCAAATAACCATAGGGGAAAATGAGGAGCCCTGATCACTTGGAATCACTGCCATTGCACACATGCAAATCACATCAGCTGTGAGCTCCTGTATAGAATCAAACTGGGGCATAGAAAGCAACACGAAATATAGGGAAAGCACTTAAAAGTCAGTCAGCAAATACCAGATGGAACAAGTGATAATAGGTGTCCAGGAGCCTTGCAATTATATCAATTCATAAAAGAAGAACATGAAGAAAAAGCAGCATTAGGTGTTGGAAAAAAATGTTTATGTTAATATGTGTTTGAGAGAATCTACTTCAGAATCTACTTCACATGACTAAAAACTCAAAATACTAAAATTCATTTTACTGAGACCACATACCTAAATTTCAAAATACTGAAAACTCATTTGATTGAGTCTCATTATACTGAAAGCTTACAATGCTGAATTTCAAAATATTGAATTTTAAGCCATAGACATGCACACTTACAACACCAATGACTAACTCTTTTCAAAACTTAAAAACTACTTAGTTACCCTTTAACAGAAACCAGATAATATAAAACCAGACTAGGTGGGGGGCTATGCCCCCCACCCACCCCTAACTGTATATACTAACTTCGGGATAGCACTACAAGGGGGAAAGGGGCATATAACTTTTACTTACCTTACAGTACTTTGCAGACTGCCACTACGGCTGGGAGCGCACAAAATGTCTGCCATATTACTTTAGATACTTCCCATAAAAATATAAAGAGGCATACCCACATTTAGAAACACTACAACACTACTTTCTACACAATTGGTATTCTGACAGTTGGCAATTTAAATTACAGTATTTTTTTTTTATCACAAGCAACTCACAGGTAAAGGAAAACGCACGTCATGTCTATGGTTTAAAATTTAGTATTTTGAAATTCAGCTTTGTAAGCTTTAAGTATAATAATACTCAGTCAAGTGAGTTTTTAGTATTTTGAAATTTAGGTATGTGGTCTCAGCCAAATGAATTTCAGTATTTTGAGTTTTCAGTCATGTGAAGTAGATCCATTTGAGAACTGCACGTCAGGATTGTACTTTATGTAACTGCTGTAAAAAATGAGGAAATCATAATATTTAGAAAAAGAAAAATTAAAAAAAAAATGAATAAGCACAGGAATCTGTCTAGTTTCAACCTCACCAACATGAGTGTTGAGGAAAAAAATAAAAAACAGAAAACTAGTAGTCTTCAATAATTTCCAAAAATCATGAAACCCAGGTAGTGTTGCAAAGCAACAAGCTTTTATTCGTCACAGACAAGAGATCCTCAATGACAAAAAAAATCAGAAATATTTTACAATATATACCCAGGGTGGAAGGGAGCTATTCAACAACCTAAGGAAGCTTACGTAGACAATTTTTCGAAAAGGTTATCCTCCTTTTTCATCAGGGATATTGGTCATTGGAAATTAACATGACAGAGGGTATCCTCCATGTGAATGCATGTTCAGAGGTGAAAATTTAGACATCTCATTGTTTCACAAGTTCTGGGATTTTACAATGGCTTAGGCTGTCTGTGGTTTAATTTCCAGCATGCTATTCATATTAGCAGGGGTATCTATTCCATGTCCCATTCACTTTTTTTTGTTTACAGATTGGACTAAAGAAGCAGCAAGTAAGTGGAAAATACTTGGACTACACATTATTGAATTAACAGTAATGATATGAGATGAAACAGCCTTGAATTGGTCAACACCTGACCTAATGAACACTCTTAAGTTAATAGGATGTTTCAAATGGAAAGATAAACTTCTTTTGGCTAGGAGTGATGCCTTCAAGAAAGCCAGTAAAGATTTTATTTTATTTATTTTTATTTTATTTTATTTTATTTTACATTTGATTACCAGGAAAGTCTGACTGGACACATGTCCTTTTTCAGCATTAGCCCGAGGAGAAAACCTCCACATGGTACAATCAATTTAGCAACATTTGATTAAATTTGATTACATCTGAATACACGGTGTGTTACAAATACAAGGATACAAAGTTTCTGCAAAAAAGAAATGTATACAGTTTCTCAAAGAAGTGAATTGTAATACATGATCATAGGCTAGTGAAACAAGGATTATACAACAAGAATAATATATGACTTCTATAAAGAATCGGAGTATCAGAAATAAAGTATGTAGAGTAGTGAATGAGAAACAGATTCAGAGTTATACAAGTTCTGTAGGTACAAACATGGATTATTTAGGTTAATTATTCTTCTAATCATCAGAGCTAAATGAACCTATATTTTGAGGGTGTTAGCATCAACAAAGTAGAGGTATTAGTGTTATCTAAAATGGACAGTTTAGTCATGAACCATGCATGGGCACAGCCATTTGTTGAAAAAGTGAGCTTTTAGCATTTTTTTAATTGAGTCAAGGCTGTGGAAGAGGTAATTAATGTTAGGTGGTAGTGAATTCCAGATTTTGCCTATGTAATTTGAGAAGAGGGATTCTCCAGCTAGGTTTTTGGCTGTATTTATCTTTATGAGGCGTTTATTGGTGGAGCATAGAGCTCTGGCACTAGAGGATGGCTGTAATAATGTTTGCAGGGCAGGTGTTTCCTCTGGTCGATAGAAGATTTTGTGGGCCATGGTTAGTTGGTTAAATAGTAGTAATTTGGAGAATTCCAGTCAGTTGAGTTGTTTCAGTGCTGTACAATGGTGTGATCTAAAGCAGCGTCCTCTGGCCTTTTTTGCATCAAGGACTGATTTCATGTAAGAACATTTTCCATGGATCGGCCATCATGAGCACATAAAGTGCACAATATTAATGTATTTATTTATTTGACATTTGTTTACCAGGGAGGCCCAACTGGACTAGAAGTCCATTTTCAGCCGAGACACTGGGAGAAAAGCTGCAAAGTACAATAAAAAGTCAATTGGCAATAATTACAAAAAAAGTGTACAATCTGCTTAACAACATAACATTGATCTACTATGGTCGAAAGAGGTACATAAACCTAATGGCAACCTTATTGACATTCTAAGTTTATAAGGGCAATATCTAAAATCTGTCCCTATTATTTGGCTCTGTCCAGCATACCTCTCAACTGTACAGATTTTCGCAGAATGTCCAGATTTTTGCCTCATATTTTTGGTGTGTTTCTCATAAGAGTTGTTTTCTGGCAAATCACTAGCAGATCATTGAGGTTTGAAGTCAGAATATAATGACAGATAGTCGAGCTTCAGACTTCGTACCCTTCATATTTCTATCTACTTTATAAGTTTGTAAGAGCAGTACTTAAAAGTGTCCCTATTTTCGGGCCTTTGTCCCCCCAATTATTTTTGGCTTTGTCCAGATTTCTTGCTCTAAGGTTGAGAGGTGTGTGTCCAGAGTTATTGTGGGACAGGTTGAGTGGTATGGCTGAGAGGTACATAAATCTAATGGCAACCTTATGTTTATAGAAGCAATAGTTAAAATTTGTCCCTATTATTTGTGGATCTGTCCAGATTTATTGTGCAAGAGGTTGAATGGTATGGTGGAGAGGTACGCAAACCTCATTGCTGCTGCTGCCAGGATCACTCTCACTCACTCTCTCTCTCTCTCTCTCACACACGCACACACACACACACACACACACACACACACACACACACACACACACACACACTTTTTTCAGTTTCCTTGACTATTATTTTACACTCAGTAAACAACAAATTAGCGAGTGTAAAATAACAGCTCGATCGATCTCGCTGCTCACTCTGTCTTACACACACAGTCTGTTCTCCTTTCACACACACATACATTCTACTTTCATGCATGCATTCACTCACACACACAGACACATGCATTAACACACTCATACATATATATATATATATATATATATATATATATATATATATATATATGTACACAGATTCACTTTTTCGTTTCACTCCGTACCTGATGGCCTGGTACTGAATGATCCACGGCCTGGTACCGTTCCACAGCCCAGTGGTTGAGAACTACTGATCTAAAGGGTGAGTTTGCAGCATACCTGGCTATTTTGTTTTAACAGGATTTAAGTTTTGCTATCTCAAATTTTCTTATATTCGTGAGCATGGGGGATGCATAGAGCAATGTTGAGATCAGGTGGGATTGGGCAATAGTAGGTTTAGTATTTTTTGTGAAGTAGTGTTTGTTCCTGTATAGTGTTCCATATTTTTTGTGTACTTTTTTTACAGTTTGGGATATGTGGATATCATATCTCATGTTGCAATCGATTTCAACTCCCAGACATCAGGTGTTAGGTAAGGGGGAAGATTATGCTGCTGTTTGTTGAAACAATGTTAAATGTGGTAGTGGGTAAATTGATTTAGTAGGTTGTTATATCATGTGTTTTGTTTTTTTGGGGTTCAGAATTAGGCGGGAGTTTGTTAGCCAAGTCTCTACTGCTAAGAAGCATTGTTGTGTTAGTGTTTGAAGTTCATGTATGGTAGTAGCAGTGCATATTATTGTTGAATCATCTGCATATTGTATAAGTGAGGCATGTGGGGCGGAGGTGTGTAGGTTGCTTGTAAATATCGGGAAGAGTAGGGGGCCTAATATTGAGCCTTGGGAGACTCCTAGGGTCACTGGAAGAATAGATGACAGTGTTTGTTGCCAATCTACTGCTTGCTGGTGCTCAGATAGGTAACCCTGGAACCATGCAAAAGTAGATTAACAATAGTTTAGCTCAGAAACGACACTAAGTAGTTTATTATGTGATATATTGAAGGCTTTTGATAAATCTAGAAAGGTGAAGGATATATATATATATATATATATATATATATATATATATATATATATATATATATATATATATAGAGCTGAATGTTCTTTCCAATGCATCTCAGTATTACCATTCTTTGCTATTGGATTGGTTGAACTCTCTGGGTCATGAACAGTGTGATAATAGTAGCTAACCACAACTTGTTCCAGTTGAAATTAGTTAATACAAGGTCAACCCAGGAATTCAAGGTGTTACTAAAGAAAATGTCAGCCTTTCAAAAGTTCTTTTGTGTACCAATTAGTGAGCTTTATCAACACCTAGATGTGATGCAATTTACAGTCATAAGGAAGTAACAACTCACATTGTTGGTTTTCTACATTCTTTTTTGTTAAGTTGTATGGTTTATCCTTAACATCTCTTTTTGTTGTAAGTCTCACTTTGTTACTGAAGATTTGTCTTGCAAACATTTCACTATATTTGTCTTAAAGGTCTACATTAAGTTCCCTGTTTTGAAAGGCAGCAGTATGAGGTCTGAATACCATTCCTGCAACCAAAACCTACTTAATTTCATAGACTTTAAATATATACTTCTGATGGTAAGTATATGATAAGAGCAGGAGTATAGTCTCTTAATGTACACTGCTGCAAGTCATATAATATGAGAAGAAGATAAGTGTGCCAAAACCTGCACCACCCAAACAAGCTCTATAATCTACTGCTACAGATCTGAGTAATAATTCCAGGCTCCCCATGCTTTTCTCATCTGCAGCCAGTTCAGTACCTTCTAGGTCAGTCTTTCAAACAGTCATTGAAACCTGTCCATCCAAAAACACAAATGACTGTTTTCTCTTATTTGAATGGTAGCAATAGCTTGAGCAGTAACACTTTATAGGCAGATGCTGACAATTAGTCAAGCACCCATTCAAAATGCATACACCTAAAAGTGTATTGGTCATATTCTAAAGCGAGTGCTAAGTAACAAATCTTTTGGAGTTGGGCATAACCTCCTGACTATATGCAATGACAAATTATACAGTTTTCAAAGCAAACAGTGAATAGCTTTTACATTTCATTTTGATGGTAAGGACGGCCCCTGAACATTTTTGTCAGAGCTGAAAATCCCTGCCATGACATCACAAAAGATTGAACCCACAATGCCTTACTACTTAAACTAATGTATAAACAACACTATTTCCATGTTAAATGCATCATAATGGATTGTTCCTTCCTAAAATTACAAATTCCCAAATAGTTCTTGCAGCTGGAATATCTCGCATTTAAAATTAACACATGATCGGGTAGTAGTGAAACCACAATGTAAGTAAGATGCAGCTGTTGTAAAGAGGTGAGTTATTTTAATTATAGCTGTATCTAAATCTTTGTTTAGTACCTACCATGAGGGCATACTGTTGGTGTGGTTATAGAGAAAAATTGAGTAAATGATATGCTATAATTTTCATATTTTTAAAATCATTTGTACCTTTACTATGAGAGATACAACAGGAAAATAAATTAATTAATTAAGAGCCCCTCACTAACACTCTTCAAGAGAAACCTTGACGAGTGGATGGGTAACAGAAAATACACCCCTGGGATCACTTCATTGGCTCTGCTTGACAGGGGATCAGTTAATGAATCAATGGGGTGGCAAAAGCCGACACACTCTGGCTAGGTTTATAAATGCCCTAGGGCAGGTAACCTAGTACCTACCTATGAACCTATAATTGGGAAGCAAAGATGTTGAATTCTAAACATAACCGATATACTTTAAGATAATAAACAAATAAATTACCATGCATTTAAAATTCAGTAATGGCATTATTGACTTACAATAAATTAGTAATATCTTAAAACAAAACTTTTAAAATTTGTATTGTAAAAGTATCAGTCATGAAGCTTGATGTTTCATTGTGCAGTTCTGTCTTAAGATGTGATTTTAAATTAATTTTGTGGAAAGGGAATTCCTGACAGAAACATGCAGTGACAATGGCATCTTTCATGAAATGGAGGAGAGGGTGCAAATATGCTACACTGAACACATGGGCTCAGAAGTTTAAGAAATTAAAAAGTTATAGTAATGTGTTCAAAGTCATGTAGAAATGAAAACAGACACAACAGGTTCATCAGTAAGCTGGCAGCTGATAAGGAATGAGAACAATTTGTGCTTGCAAGGATGAATATTCTGCTGCAAGTGTCTATAAAGTATTAAGTTGAGGGATGCTAGTTGGTCTGAACTGGGGAAGATGGAAGGAAGCCTGCGACATGACAATGAATACTTTTCTTTAGGTTAAAATATATCAAGTTGGCATGTTTGAACTGAAGAGCACATGCACTTAAAACAGCCTTAATATTTTAAAGAATAAAACTTTTTTGTGGATAGGGTTGGTTTACTCACTGAGTGGGCAAGTTTTTTTTTTTTCAAGTACGCACTTTAAACCTCAGCTGCAGGTACCAATCAGTTTGATGTAGTAGTTACTGCTCTACTATCCAGAATATAAATAGGTGATACTGGGGAAACTTAATATGAAGGATATTAGGCCATGGTGGTAAACCCAGGTGGTGAATGGCAAGTGTTTGTTTCTTTCTTTGTGTTGTGCACATGCTTTCTGCACTTTATCTCAGTTGTAATTAGATCAGCAGCATCTGCTTCTTTGCTGTACTGAACACTGACAGCTCATAAGGAGGGACATGGCATTCCTATTATCAGTGTTAATGTGAACATTACTGGGTGGGGGAGGTAGGCACAACTGTTAGACAGGAAGGGTATTTTGTGTATTTTCTGTGATTGCTTTATGTTGATTACTTTAAAAATGTGGCTACATTCTGCTCAGTAGTATCTGCCAGTCAGCTATCCTAGAGGGAAATCATTCATGCTGAGTGATTGAGCATGACCAGTATCTGTTCTAATGCAGGTCAGGAAAGGATCATGGGACTGGTAGTGACTGCGGAGAGTTTATAGTGTGCCCTTATACAGTGAACACTTCTTTAAAATAACATTTGTTGTTCTGTTGATAATCTTTGCCACTCTGTTTGAATATTTATTTGATAACCATAGTAAATTTGGAACATATAGGAGTTGGGTCATTACAATACAGTGTCTTGGACAAGGCTCAAAGACTGCAGCAGTTGCAAGGGGACAGTGTGTTGGTCTGGGTTTAAAGAACAGTTTTATTGGCAATAATTATGATAGCTAATAAAACCTGACAAACTGATTGACCAATGCAGTCTAGCATTAAAAGGATTAGTGACAGCCATAAGTAGGACAAAGTAAAGGGGGCAGCTTTCCTGGATGCAAACAGTTAGGGGCCATGATTTGCAGGTGCTGATGGAAGTAACAGGTTATAATAAGTATAATTTTGGTGGCTTCCTGGGGTCCATGGCCAGTAAAAGCAGTATATATATGGGTTCACTATATAATTTTGAAATACTAAAATCACAAATTTCAGTATTTCGAAATTATAATACCGAGAACCTTGAATCCCGAAAATGAAAAAAAATGCGAAATTCAAATAAGCACCTTCACTACACAAACACATAACATCCCCCCACAACTACACACACTAACTTAAACTATGTATATGTAGGAGGCAAGCCCCCCTGCACCCCTCACACCCCCCATCTTATATATTCTAACTCCGAGATCGCACAACCATCCACACAAGTGCAAGTCACACACACACACACACACACACACACACACACACACATTTTTCACTCCGTCACACACACACTAACACACTTGCATCCCAAACAACACACACACATACACAAACAACCACCACTCACTCTCCAAAACAACAGAAGTGCTAATTCAAAGTCTCCATACTTCGAAACTTTGAATTTCTCTCTTCTGCTGCTTCGGGATTCCGGGTTCTCGGTATTATAATTTCGAAATACTGAAATTCATGATTTTAGTATTTCGAAATTATATAGTGAACCTATACATATATATATATATATATATATATATATATATATATATATATATATATATATGGTGTACATGCATTTGTGCGTACGGCCGATGGTTGAAGGCAAAAATGGCGACTGCAGAACTTCAGGACCGCAGAATGTTGAAGCTACAGATGTCGAACCCGAGAATAACGAACACCAGCCAGGCCACTGTACCCCCCTCTCAACCCATGGTAGTGCTTGTTGCGGCGGGTGTGCAATCAGGAAAGTCGAATTTGATGTTGCACGGGACATTCTGCGCATTCGCATGAACGAGATTTGACAATTAGGTTCAGAATTCTGCCGGTTCAACCTTTGGCTGCGCGGCCAATTGGATGTAAACATATATATATATATATATATATATATATATATATATATATATATATTTTTTTTTTTTTTAAGTTTTGTTATGCTCAGCAATCAACATGGGCTCTACTTCATTTTTAGCTTTAAAAAAATGCTAAATGATAAACACTTTTTACTTCGATAAGGTTGCAAGTACTTACCTGACTACTGATCTGTGAAAATGTTAAGAAGCCTAGCCTTAGATTTACATGCTAATTTTAGCCCTTGTATTTCACATACAAATAAACCAGAGATGGTCCAGACAAGGATATGCAAGACCATTTATATGTTTCTCCTACATGAGGGACAGGGGTGTTAAACCAGGGGTAAACCTGCAGTTATTCATCCTTTCATCCAAATTGCATTTGAATGGAGTAAGAAAATTACTTAGGTTTATGAGGATTGGAAGAAGGTTCCATTCTCTGTGATACAAACGTATCATTCCAACATGTTCAATTTATTTTGTAGAACAGCTTTGAAGCCCTTGAGTGGTTGTTTATGATACCATTGAACTTGGAAATGTGTAATATGTCTGACAGAATAGGATCTGTGAAAGTTCTATATGTGAGGCAGAGGACACCTCAGTAGCCTGTATAATACTGAGAAGAAGGACAAGGGTTTGAGAAAGTCTGCATAGCTTTTATGATCTAAGCCCTTTATTTATTTATTTATTTATTTTTTTTAATGAGAAAGCATTGTGGTCTTTGTAGTTGTTGCAGGTGTTTGGCGGACAGGTGCATACGAAAAAGGGCATCATACTCAATGATCAGCCTAATGATTTCTGATTGCAGTGCAATAATTCTGTTTTACTCACAATGCCTGTCATTTACAATGTGCAGCACAGGCCAGTGAGGATATTCACCTGGGCATTTTATTTATTTAATTATTTATTTTTATATTATTTTATTTATTTAAAAATAACTAAACAAGCATGCTGTGGCCATCCTCTGCAAAGGACAATCATGGAAAAGCAATAAGTAGAAAGCCAACATATATTAAAATATTACAGTATAAAACTATGGACTGAAGCATTGAAGTACAGTGGTGGTGACATCATTTTATGGGCTCATAGGTTCATAGGTTCATAGTTCATAGGCTCATAGGTTCATAGGTTTATAGGCTCATAGGTTCATATGCTCATAGGCTCGTAGGTTCATAGGTTCATAGGCTCATAGGTCCATATGTTCATAAGCTCATAGGCTCATAGGTACATAGGTTCATAGGTTTATAGGCTCATGGGTTCATGTGCTCATAGGCTCATAGGTTCATAGGCTCATAGGTTCATACACTTATAGGTTCATAGGCTCATAGGTAATATGTTCATAGGTTTATAGATAAGTACAAGGAAAACTGTCCTTGCAGGCCATTTTAAGCCTATCCAATTTCCCTTTTTCTGCTGAAATTAACCTATCCCGTTTGGTTAGAAATTAGTCTTACCCTTCCCATGGGTTGATAATTGTATATTATCCCTTAAGAAAATACCTGAGATCATGCCATAGATAATTTGAGGTTACCCATTTAGGAGCTGCCTCTGTCCATTAGTAGTAGTACAGCAGGCAGTCCTGGGATAAAATTTCTGTTTCCCATCCATAGATCCAAACTGTACTTAAATATAGATGGGGATAAATTTTATTTTATGTGGATGGAGAATCTGTTCCAGAGTAGTGGTATCCTCTGCGAGATATACGTATCCCTCCAGACCATTCTGTTGATGTTGCAGAAGAGGTTTAGATCCCTAGACCAAGTATTTATGATGTCATTTGACTTGCTGATGTGCAGTAAATCCACCAGTGTTGGGTCAGAGGATGTCTTGTATGCCAGACACAGGTCACCTCCTAGCAGTGTATAGGATACTGAGTATAGTGACAGGGCTTTGAGTAAGTTCATATAGGACATGGTGTATAGACCTTGTATCCTTTTACTAAGGTATCTCTGTGGGCAATCCAGTTGTTGCATGTGTCTTGATAGATACATACTAAAGGCAGCATTATAGTCATTGACTGGCCTAATAAGGACTGAGTAAATGGGGACAATGACATCACTAAATCTAGATACAATCCCTTTGTTTATAAGTTGTGCAGTATAGAAGGACTTTCTTACAACAATAGACACATGTTGGTCAAAAGTTAGGTCACTGTCCACATAACTTTCCAAATTCCAAACAACTGGGTCAAGTCTTAAGGGTATAGTGTTACTGTGGTAGCTGCCTGGTAATATGGTTGACATACGATAAGTATTTTTTTTATCCTTACAGGCAACCAGATATAAATATAAAATAAATAAGAACTGCATTGGTCAGTTAAAGGGGCTGCGGGTGTGCTGTGGATGAATGAAAAATTTCCTCTTGAAGGAAGTTTTTTTTTTACTGGCAGGCAACCAGACTATTAGTGTTTTCAGATTTGCAGTAAATAAATGGGTTGGTGACAGGTTGTCTGTGAATGAAAGGAGCATACTGCATGTTGGTGAAGGAATATTTCATATTATCCTAGCAGTCAACTAGGCATGTTACTGATTTGAGAATTGCATTCACTAAATAAGGTGATGGGGCTGGGCTGGATGTGAATGAAAGAAAAACATATAGTTCATAAAGGAATTTTATTATCTTGACAAGCAAGCAGACATATTATTGATTTAAGGTCTCCAGTCAGTAAATAAGGGAGGGAGTTTGGCTGGCTGTGAATGAAGTAAATCATGAAATAAGCTATTAGTTTTAGTATTACTAGCAGTATCCTGTCAGCCAGTGATAGTGTTTAATAGTTGCAGTCACTAGATAAGGAGGATCTGGGATTTTCTTGGGATGAATGAAACATATCCTTTGCCCTGTTTGAAGTCTGAATTTATTTGTGTGAAATAAGTTGGACTTTTGATGTCTGGCTACTGTTTGTGTATGGAACAAAGATGAAACTGTCCCTGGCTTTGCTTTGTGTGTGTGTGTGTGTGTGTGTGTGTGTGTGTGTGTGTGTGTGTGTGTGTGTGTGTGTGTGTGTGTGTGTGTGTGTGTGTGAGTGTATGTGTGCACACGCATGCATGTTTGTCATCTGGTAATGAATTCAGTTAGTTAGTAAATTAAATATGCTTATAACTGAAGATGGATGTGGATGAAAGCAAGCGGTTCTGTCGATGTTTGCAAAGTTTAAAGTGTGGTTATACATGACTAGTGTCAATTTGTATAAAATAAGTTAAAATATGTATTCTTTCTCTACTATTTATGTGAAATAAAGTTGAAAGTGTTCCTGATTTCAAAGAATCTCACTGACTTTGCCTCATATTTTTGGTCTGTTACTCATAAAGTTTGGGGTTTTCTGGCCAAATCATTGAGGACTGCAATCACTAAATGACAGTCATTTCACTTTTAAGACTTGTTTATCTTTCTGGAAATGTATGCCATACAAAAATTGTTAATCTACCAAATTTCGAAGTATATAAGTACAAGATATAAACTCTGTCCTTGATTTAGGTCCTAGGTCTCCCATTATTTTTTTTGTCTTTGCCTGGAATTCTTGTGCTAAAAGTTTGAAAGGTATCATTTTATGACTGTCATATGAAGTGTAGACAGCAAATCACTTATAACTACTTGGTATGTGTAGTGGCCGTTTGTGATTAAAAGTAATCAAACCTCAGAACATTTGCTCAGTTAACCAACTAGCTTGGCATTTTCATTAAATACATTGGAATATTGTGACTACAGTTCAAGTGAAAAAATTTTAAAATTACAGAGCCGTCACCTGCCCTCAATTTCACATAATGACCCCAAGTTTGCTTTATATTGTTAGTCCATTCCTCACATAATATTTGGTTTCTGGTAAATCATTGAGGATTGCCATCACTAAATAATAATAGATATTTGAGTTTCAGACATCATATCCTTTAGAAAAAGCAAGCTAATTCAAAAGCTGTTATTCTAGCAATGTTTTTAAGTATATAACAGAACTCTCTCACTGATTTTGGACCTTCTTTTTTTGGCTTTGTCCATGATTCTTGTGCTAAGAGTTTGAAAGGTATTATTTTTATATCACAGACAGATATTGTGCACACAGCAAAGTGTCTATAACTTCTGGAAATTGGAGAATTTCTACATGAAAGTAACTTATTGTCTTGTTTGCTCAATTTAAACAGTCTGGTTGGGCAGGTATAGTACCCATTTATGTGAAATAACTTGGAATACTTAGGCTATTACGTGTTTGTGTGAAACAAACCTAAATAGATTGTGTTAATAATTACTTAATAATTGTAGCACAATCAGATGTCTGAGGTGTACAAAGTCAGTACTGAGGTTATAATTGCTGGTTATGGTTAATGCCTGTGAATGAGATTTGCTGACTCTGGCTATCTTGTTCAAGTTAAAAGGTCACTAGTCTGGCTATGTAAAACTAGTGAGCATTAGTGCAAAGCAAATTGGAATTCTTGTTGTGACCATTTTTTTATCATAGACATTTGAGTTAAACACAGTCAAGTATATGCAACTGATGAGTATATTATAATGACAGTGGTTTAGATAGCCTTAAATCAAGAAATGAATTTGAGCA
This sequence comes from Protopterus annectens, assembly GCF_019279795.1. Taxonomy (NCBI): domain Eukaryota; kingdom Metazoa; phylum Chordata; order Ceratodontiformes; family Protopteridae; genus Protopterus; species Protopterus annectens. The sequence goes on from NC_056725.1 coordinate 1,014,731,859, forward strand.
TTTATGCATTTTCAGAAAATGAGCATGGGGGATGCCCATCATTTTAAAACTACCCAGGGCCAATGGTATACTTAGACTGCTGCTGCCAATAGTGCTGGGGTGCAGTGCCAGCACTGCTTTATGAAGCCACAGGGATATTGTAGCTTGGTAACTGAAAGACAATGTGTGGTGACTGTAGCAAGCTGTTTGCTACATTTGTTACATATGTAGCAAGCAGCTTGCTACAGTTTCAAAGCAGAAGAGCTTTTTTTTTCTTTGCTCCTGAATATTAGGTTGAGGGAGGCCATTTCAGGGAATTCCGCAGGGCATCAGATAACATTGCTACAGTTCTGGGATTAGTATGTACTGCAGTTATCAAACTGTCTTGTGTGTTCTGATTTTTGAGTAACTGTAGCACCAACAGTGCCATTAGTGAAACTTTGGAAGTGAGCTAACAAATGGCTCTGCTGTATGTCAGCGAGCAGATTTAAGCCTTGAACTAAAAATGTAGTTAGACATTTTATGTTTAGGGCAGTTACTAGCAGAGCTCTGATGTTAAGAGACATGACATGTAATGCATGACGCATGCTAATTACACTCCAGTATTTGGAAAAAAAACAAACCAGTTAAGCACCAGAATGGTGAGTGACCTAATCTTAACAAATATTAAGCACCCCCTACAAAAGTTGTTACGATCATGTCCCACATTAGGCAGTAAAATCTGCCTGTACTGACCAGCAAATGGCAAGAGCAAAATAAAATTGGTTCTGCCTGCTGCCCGTTCCAGTAACATGTCCCTAAATTCCTGTAATGAACTTAAAAACTTGCTAGAATAACAGGATTTGTGTTTGCATGTATTTTCTGAAGGATGCAAACTCTGAAACTCTGATGCATGTCATTATTTAGTGATGTCAGTCCTCGGTGGCTTGTCCAAAACTCACAGATTTTATGAGGAACAAACCAAAAATATGAAGCAATAATCTGGATGCTCTGCAAAAATAGGGACAGTGGAAAGGCATAAAAGGTAAATGTAAATATGATGTACAGCATTACACTGCCTTTCTGACAGCATCCATTAAGTGTTTTATAGCTTTGAAAGCTGGCAAAACACTTTGCAATTTTCCCCCATAATTAGTAGTACATGAAGCAGTCAAAGTCCCATGCAATACAAATAATTATGATCATTTCACTAGTCATAATCCTGTTATATATTCCTGACATGGATGCCAAGATTAACCTCTTGAGCAAACGTCTTGACATCCATGTTTCAAACAAATAATAAGTGGTTTATGATCACTGAGACGATCACAATATTCTGTATTATAACAAGTCATTCTGTTGCCTCACTAATCTACAAAAAGACCATGTGGGTTGGTCATTACCTTTGAAATGTCTTGCTTTTTTGACTTGGAGTAGACAACAGAAAAGTAATCATCAGTATCATGTTTAGAACTGGAAGTGATATGCAGGAAATATTTAGTTGATACCTTGGATGAGATAAATAGACAGAGATCATCCAGAAAAATTACACTGAAGGATCAATATGAATTTAGGTTGCAGAGAACAGACAGAAAGCATATGAGGGTACCAGCTTTTCTAAAACATATTTCTAGTGATGCCACATGATTAAAACATGTTTTTTTATCAAGCCATTTTATCACTGCCACACTTACGTTATCATGAAAAGAAACCTAAATTTGAATTGACAGCCATTAATTAATGCAACACTGTAATGAATATCCATATTATTTATGGAGGGTATGTAATACCCTTTGTAACAGACATTACAGGGCAAAAAACATCCATTCCATGCAAAATTCAAAAATAGAACTGAACAGTATTTAGTCTTATGATTCCACAATATCAGTAGAAAAGCAAAGTGAAATAATTCCATTAACTATGGCAGATACTGGTAAGACCCAAAATAGACAAGCACCTCAGACTGGATTACGTTCTTGAGAAAGTCTCATCTGTCCCTTTGTGTATAACTGTGGATGCTGCATATGGAAAGAAAAGCAGTGCAGAAAAACACTAGTTGTGATATGCTTTTTAGCAGAGCGGCAGAAGTAAGAAGTTACCTTAGAGCAGGGCTGTCCAACCTTTTAGGCTCAGGGGCCACTTACCATACAATTCAGGGGCCACTGACCATACTTGGCAAGCTTTAGGTGGCCTCATTACCATATCCAACATGTATCTGTCCATTCAAAACAGTTTGGTGCAGGACATATCGAGAGGCAGATGCAATACTTTTGTGGGCTGGATTGTGGCCTTAGGGCCACCTGATGGACACCCCTGCCCTAGACAATAAAGACAAAAGATGTACTTTGTGAAATAGACAGATAAGGTAGGGATCCCCCCGCTGTCTCATTCAGTGGCTATTTCTTCTTCTTCTTTGTGTGTGTGTGTGTGTGTGTGTGTGTGTGTGTGTGTGTGTGTGTGTGTGTGTGTGTCTCTCTCTCAGACACACACACACACACACACACACACACACACACAAACACACACACACACAGCTGACCATCATTGGACTTCTGTGCCTCCTTTCTCCTCCTCCTCCTTTTCATTATTAACATTTCTGTCACCAGGGCTTTCTAGTCACAGTGTTCTGAGCAGTATCAGCAGCTGGCATGATCTGTCAGACTTCATAATCTGGATGTACTATGCATTTTCATACATTGAAAAAAAAAACATTAAACTGGATGCTCTTTTTAGGGGTTGAAGACACCTTTCTGTGATTGTTCCATCCTAAGTTTAATCAGCCAGGCTCCATAGCATCCATTATTTTTGCCAATATTTTTAAAAGTGCACAGACTGTGGAACCTGATCTATATGCCATGATTTGCTCATGCTATTAATCCAGTGGTGGAATACTTTAGCAACAGCAAAATGGACAGAACCTCAGTTCTGCTACCTGCACTTATTTTTGACATTTTGTGAATTTCCAAAGCTACTACATGAGGTTTAAGCCAAAACGTTGAATCCCCCTGCATCACAAATGTGGAGTTTTCCACACTTTGCTATTCAGCATGGTATATGATGGTGTGGATGATTGTGTATCAAATGGTAGTCCATCAGAATACATTGTCAACAAAATATTGTGGTGGAGCCATCAGCAACTATTATTCTAATATGTTCTAAAGGTTAAGGTTAACTGTGAGGATGTTTGGATTATCCAAATCTGTCTGAAACAGTTCACTGTGATCCACAGCCATCCAGACTGTCACTCTCCAGCTGCACTTATGTGATATCAGTCACAGTGATAGGTTCATAGGTTGGTACTAGGCTATTGGCCCTAGGGCCTATACAAGCCTAGCCATAACAATTCTCTGGTTATTTCTTCCCACACTATTTACTTCCCTGGACCCCTGTCTAGCAGGGCAACTGACGTGATCCCCAGGGTGAATTTCCTTTCTGAGTCTTTGTCTCCAAAACTGTTAAAACTATTGCAGATTGATGAAATACGTTTTGATATGTAGAAAAGAAAACTTCACACTTTGGTTTTATTCATTTAATTGGCCTTTGAGGATACTGTGAATCCATTCTTTAAATTCAAAGATCTGGTTTACATTGTAATGTTAACTCATAAAGAAGTTGTGCAAAGAGAAGAGAAACTTCAATTGCACTACTTCCCACTACCTTTGTATAATATACAGTATCCTCCCTCTTTAATAGTTTGACTAAAGATCACCAAACTACAAAACATTATACGATGTATGCCACCTGGCACCTCCAGATCAACCATGGGTCTACAGTCTGTCTCTGGCACATCTCTGGCCAGTCTAATACCACTTAACAACATATGGCAGTCTATTATTAACCGTCATATGCAAAAACAGGTTTACTATTAAAATTTCGAACGGCACTCCGTCAACTGTGCTATAGTCGGCAACGGAAGTTCGAAAATTTCGAATGTCGAAGTCAAAAAATCAATCTAGGAGCAGTTTTAACATGGGTCGAGGTAGGTGTTCAGTATTATTCTGAACTACAAACATCTCCCCTACCTCGACCCATGTTAAAACCCATTCCTAGATTGTTTTTTTGACTTCGCAATTATCATTTTCGAACTTCCGTGTTCGACTATAGTACAGTCGACAGAGTGCTGTTCGAAATTTTAATAGTAAACTGCAAAAACATATGGCAGTCTATTATTAACTGTCATATGCTCACTGACAACCATTTCCTGTTACCATAGAATGAGTCCACATGTGAGCGATGGAAATACTTACCCCACCAGGAGGCAAACATCTCACGCAAATGGGGTTTTATTATCCATACCAACACCATACCAGCATACTACAAGACAATTGTAAAACCTTCTTATGCAAAGGTATTTGAAAAATCATTTACAAAACCACAAAGACCTCCTTGGCATAGCAAAGTATGTGTGTGCACCACAGCCAAGCTTCAGCAACGCACTGATATCCATTCCATACCACATATAGTTTCTTCAGCACCACCACAGACAGGTGTTACCAGACTGGTCTGACCAAGCCCTTCAAGCTATAACAGCAGTCCACTCAGCATGACAATGCACTTGTTATAGGTAACTCCATAGCTCAGTGCATTAATGTTCCATCACAAAGCTGAACAATGATAGAGAAACAGTCAGATGCCTCTCAGGTGTTAAAATCTGCCATATCCCCAAGGTACTCACGTCCTTTCACCCCAAGTATAAATATGACAAGGCCATTGTCTATGTGGCTATATGAAGAGGAGCATCTCTAGTTATGTCTCTCTGGCTGGAAGCCAACTAGTCATTAGCAGTGATCTCCCCTCACAGGAAATGATGTCACAATATAAACCAAAGACAATTGACTGGAATAATCAGCGTAGTTATTGGTGTCACTCTAAGGGTTTCTAGTGAGTGTCATTCTGAAAGGAGATAGAAGACAGTCTCACCTGTTTCATCAGGACTGGCCTGCACCTCTCTCATCACGGCTTACACATATCCCATAGTTTATGGCAACTTTTTTTAGGCAATGACAGCTTACTCAAGCTACAAACCTAGTAAATATAAATCCCATTTTACCTAATAACAAAGCAGCATTCCTGAATGCTAGGAGCCTATGTAAGAACATGCTCTTCGTAACTCTGGAATATGTGAATATTTGTGCTGTCACTGAAGCCTAGTTCCAGAACAGGTAGCATTCTTTCCTTACCTAGCTTCTCAGCATATCACTAATTTAAGCCTATAATCATAGACAGCAATGAGATTACACGAGGCATGTTTGCTTTTATCAAAAACAGCATCACATTTAGACTAATCGACAAGGTTAAAGATCTTAAACTCCTTCATGCCCAAGTACAGTAAATAAGACCTCATACCATATCCTGGTCAATTACAGTATTCTGTCCATGACAACCAGAAATCATTAAACATATTTTAATAACTAGAGTCCCTCTTCATTAACCCCCAAAAATCCTCATTGTAGGGCACTTTAACAACCCTTCCATAAACTGGCAGATCAACACCTTTGCCAATAAATATGTGTAATGCTTCCTTGACTTTATTGTTACAACCTCCCTCAGACAACTAGTTGTCACTTCCATTAGAGGTGCCAACATACTTGATATTGTCCTCACAAACTCAGCCCACATCTGCTCATTCCCTTTATCATCCACATACTGCTTAAATCAGATTGCTAAGAGGTATTATTCACCAAATGAGCCCAGTACGGGCAAACAGCCAACCCAAGTCCAGCTATCTTTAGAGACTTGTCCCAGTCAATCTCCTTGTACTTGATGAGGACTTGAGATGATTCACCAGTTACCCCAGACCTCCATGAACTTGCCTTACAAACCACAAAATATACCCAACGTCTATACTCCCATCTCACCTCTTGCATAGAGGCTCATGTCCCTTTTGCCACAAAGGCAATACCTAGTTTAAAAATAAACCAAAGTGATGAAGCTTAACAGTAAACAATCTCTACAACAAAAGGAAAAAGCTCATAGCCCTAAAGTATGAGTGAGTTAAATTCATGCTCAAAAGGGTTAACAAATGTCTAATCCTAAACAGTTGATTATAAACTAAACATTGCTACATTAGTAAAGGAAAGACGTAGCTTCATAGGTTCATAGGAGATTACTAGGCTAACGTCTTAAGAGCCCTTACAAGCCTAGCCAATATAACCTGATTTTGCCCAATATATGACCCATAGGGGCAAGAGGATGGCATGTATTTGTGCCTATACATTGAGTATCTTACAGATTTCCCCTGTCCATAAGGAACATAGGCACTACCCAAGTGTCAATTTGTGAATCCCCATCCATTGATCCAACTTGCATTTAAAGAGGGCCCGGAAAGGGCTCTGAGTGTGACTAGGAAGCCTGTTCCAAAGAAGAGGTCAAGCTCTGAGACACATATCTATCTCTCCAGCATGTTTTGTTTGCGTTGCTGACTAAGTTTAGATCCTTAGATTGGGTGACCCTTGTGCTGTTTGACTTGTGGATGCATGGCATGTCCATCAGGGCTTGATTTGTGAGTGCCTTGTAGGTCAGGCATAGGTCACCATTTATAGTTGTTAGGACACAGAGTAACGGGATAGGGCTTTTAGTCTATTCACATAGGATATGTTGTTTACATTCTGTATTTTCTTGTGAGGAACCTCTGAGGTCACTCCAGCTGCTGTAAGTGCCAAGTCAAGTACATGCCAAATGGCGCTTTGTACTCAGTTATTGGTCTAATGAGGGCTCTGTTCAATGGGACTATAATTTCCTTGGATATGGATGTCATACCTTTACTTATAAGTTGTGCCACATAGAAGGACTTTGTCAGAAATTCAGCAGTTAACTCAGACCTCGATGGCCTTTCTCACATACCATCACATATACCTAAATTATTTTATTATGTAAAGAACCTCTGAAATAATACCCAACATTGCTCCAAGCTATCTCATAGGTTCATAGGTTCATAGGTGTGTACTAGGCTAATGGCCCTGGAGCCTTTACAAGCCTAGCCCATAGGAATATCCAGGCATCGTGCAACCCAACCTTAGTTTCCAGTGCCTCTGTCGAGTAGAGGCACTGGAGTGATCCCCGGGGTGAATTTTCTATTTCCCATCCACTCATCAAGATTGCTCTTGAAGAGGCCCTGTGAGGTGTTGTGTTTGACATGTATGGGAAGTCTGTTCCATAGCATGGGGAGTCTCTGGGTTATGAACCTGTCCCTCCAACACTTTCTGTTGATTGTGGTAATGAGGTTGAGGTCTCTGGAGTGTGTGGTGCAGAGGGATTGTGATTTCTTTAGATGTAGCATTTCTAACAGAGGTGGGTCAGACATGGCTTTGTAAGTCAAGCAGTGACCTCCTCTAAGTAGGCGATATGAGACAGAGAATATTTGGAGTTTTTTGAGTCTCTCCATATAGGGCAAGTGTTTAAGGCCTAGGATCCTCTTTGTGAGGTACTTTTGTGGCCTCTCCAGTTGTTGCAGGTGTCTAGTGAGGTACATGCCAAATGGGGCATTGTACTCAATGATTGGCCTAATGAGGGAAGAGTAGAGGGAGACAATGACCTCTTTCTTCCTGGATGCAAAACCCTTAGTAATGAGATGTGCCACATAGAAGGACTTTCTGACCACAGTGGCAGTGTGGTGGTCAAAAGAGAGGTTGCTGTCAACCTGTGTTCCCAGATCTCTTATAACGCCTTCTGTGTTCCGTGGACTACCATCAATGTGGTAGTTCATGGGAACTGTGTTTTTCCCAAAAGGGGATGACGACACATTTTTTGGCATTGATCTTAAGACCATGGTTCTGACACCAGTTGTTGGTCTCAGTGAGGCCTTTCTCTAGGATGTCAGCATCACTTGGGGAGTTAATAATGGCTCTCAATTTGCAATTGTCTGTGAACTTTGTCAGCCAGAGTTCCTTCATGTTGGCCTGGACTTCTGAGAAGTAGATACCAAACAGGAGAGGACCCAGGACCGATCCCTGTAGGACTCCACTCGTGATTGGTCGGCAGTCTGACTTGGAGTCAGCTACTTTCATACTGTGGGTTCTATCTGTGAGCCAGTTTGCAACCTACCTAGTGCTATAGGGGTTGATGCCTAGCTTAGTGAGTTTTTCTATGATTCCTGAGTGGGGAATGGTATCAAAGGCCTTGGCCAGATCAAGGTAGGCTGTATGAACCACCCTGCTTTCATCCACAGCTCTGGTGACTGACTCAAAGAAGTTGGCCAAGTTGAGCAGGCATGATCTACCATTCACAAAACCAAACTGTGTGGGATCCAGAGTTTGGAGATTCCCTATATCCTTGTTTATTAGGTCCATGATGATGATGATGCATTCCATAGCTTTGCATATCAGACTTGTCAGGCTAATGGGGTGATAGTTCCCAGGGTCTGTAGTTCCTCCTCCTTTGTGGAAAGGGATGACTATAGCAGTGCACCATTCAGTTGGGGCAAAGACTGAAGTGAGGCTGTGATTGAACAGGGCATACAGGTGTGGTGCCAGTTCACTCTGTCGTTCATGCAGAACACAGCCAGGGATATTGTCAGGTCCCATAGAAGCTGTATTCTTTGCCTGGGTCGTGCTGTTTTAACCTGTGCAGCAGTAATACTGGGTGTCTGGCAATCTACTGGTATTGTGATTGGTCCTTTGGGGGGGTAAAGTTGGCACTGAATCTGTCGGCCAGTATATTGGCAAGATCTGTTGACTCAGTATAGGAGGTACTATTGTGCAGTAGCTCAAAGCAAATATAGATATTGCCATGGAGCTTCTTTACATAACCATAGAAGGCCTTGTGGCTGTCTTTACTATCTGCTGCAATTCTGTTTTCATAGCTAGCTTTAGAGGATTTTATGAGGGTTCTCAACTTTTTCTTGAAGCTGATAAGGGAGTTTCTCCAGTCTTGGGACTTCACCTTATTCCCCATCAGTTTTCACCTTCTGTTGTAGAGTTTGTTTATGGCAGAGGACCACAAGAGTGGCTTCCTTTTTTTGGATGAGAGCATCCTGGTTCTATTGGGTATGGTGAAATCCATGCATTTGTGTACGTGTTCATGCAGTGCATTGGTGTATGATTCTGCGGTCATGCAACTATTCTCCATTTGCATGGGTGCCGTGAAGTTAGCTACCTCTGTTCTTTGGAGCCCAAAGTTAACTTTGGAGAGGTTTTTCATGGTGGTTACCTTTGCGGGGGAGGTGGGGTGGGATGTGGATTTCCAAGGTGATTAGTTTGTGGTAGGATCTAACCAGGGAGGAGTTGATTATTGGTGTAGAGCAGAGGTTGCCCATGTTAGTAATGACCAGGTCAAGGATGTTGCTACCTCTAGTGGGGGTAAGAATGAACTGGTCCAGGCCACTGGAATTAATGAATTCCAGGAAACGTTGGGCAAGTGCATTGGTGCATGAGTAGTTTTCCCAGTTAATGAAGGGATAGTTAAAATCACCCAGTATGAGAGTGTTAGGTTGGACCCTAGTATTCTCCAAGGTGCTTAGGAATGTGGAGTGAGTGTCTTGGTTCATGGTTGGGGACCTATAACAGGCTATGACCTGAATCACTGTCTTACCTAATGTTAGCTGCATCTGAAGTATCTCTGATGTGTTATGTTGGGCTACCAGTCTGGAGGTGTGGCATCCTTTATGAATATGGAAACACCACCACCTTTGGAGCTTCGGTCCAAGTTCTGGGGCTGAAAGGTGTGGAATGAGTTATAGCCTGGTAGTGCAGGTGTGCTTTCTGTTGCCTTGAACCAGGTCTCTGTTACAGCACAAATATCATTGTTCTCCATTTTAAGGAGTGCTTCAAGTGAGTGCATTTTGAGATTTAGACTATATGCATTGAGCAGCATGACCCTCAGATTGCATTTGTTTGTAGCTGTTAGGGTGGTAATTTGTTCTTTAGAACACCTCCTAAAAATAGGCACTATAGGAGTGGCAAGAGCCCTGGCCAGTATCCAGAAGCCCAGAGGTGACAGATGCAAGCCATCTCTGGCAAAGCATCGAGGTCTGTCAATCATGTCATCCCAGACAGACAGATACTGGATCCCATTAGAATGACACCAGAAACTTAGCCAATTGTTGAAATCAGTAATTTTCTGCTTGTACTGTGGTATCACTCTGGGTGATGGTAGGCTGCTAGGGCTAGGGTCATACCCACCTGTGCTACATAATCTGAAAGCTCCACCATGTCTCTTTTCATGTAGTCCAGGGAGGTACGTCTCAGGTCATTCACACCCACATGTACAAAGACAGAGTCATATTTGTACCTATTGTTGAGGGACCTGAGTGAGTGCATTATGTGGTGGATCCTGGCACCTGACAGGCAGCTGACTGTTACTTTCTCCTTATTCAACCTAGTGAGTGGGGCATCAGTGTGCCTCATTATCGAGTCACCTATGACTAGTGTGCTGGGCATGATGTTTTGAGGTTCATATTAGAAAAACAAAACCCTAAACTGTGAACGCTCACATAAGTGAAAATGCCAGTGATTGAAGTTGCTGTTGTGGGGGGCTGTGCCCCCCACATCCCCTGCTAACTATATATTCTAACTCTGAGGTTACACTATAGAGAGGAAAGGGCATATATCCCACTCCTCACTGTAACATGACCCCACAATCCCACTTTGGATTCCCGGCATTTTCGCTCATGTGAGCATCCGCAGTTTAGGGTTTTCATTCTTCTAATATGAACCCACTGTTTTGTCTTAGGGGCTTTGATTGAATGACACACTGTTTAGGAGAGTTATGTGTCTCGTGATTAGTGTTGTGTTATGGTAGTCAAGTGCATTTCTGCCTTGGAAGTCTCTGCTGTTTGAGTAGATTTTTATTGACAGACTCCCCAAAGATGGGTGTGTGGTTTGTGTTTTTATATGAAGGTAGTGCTGGTGTGTGCTCTGGAGGGCTATGTGTTCCATGTGGTGTGGTGCAAGTGTTGACCTTCTCCTCTTGAACAGCTATTCTGGTCTTGGCTGGAGAGTGCGGCACTTCCAATTTAGGATATATAAGTGCATCTCTCACAAGTATGAGTGTTGGGAGGTAAGAGGAGAGGGTTGTTGGTGTACATGAGGCAGTTGCTACATTGACTCAGGATGCCCAGGTTCACCATGTTAATAGGAGAAATCACTGGGAACTGACCTTTAGACATGCCTGGAGGGGTGGGCATTAATAATAAGTACTGGAGCAGTTTCCTTGTAGAATGTTTAGTGCTTGTAGCACTTTTGTGTGCTATAATAATTTCTACAAGATGTCTGGAATGGTAAAGTGCTAGACTAATAAGCTAGTAAAAGTGCAGGAGAGGAGAGAACTAGCAGATCTAAGGAAAAAAATTGAAGAGCAGACTTTAGTACCTCTCAGAAGCTTACAAACAGTTCTGGATACAGCAAATCTGTATCTGGACTAGACTAGTTACAGGAAAGGTGGGAAACAAGCACAATGTGGGCTTTTAAACCAAAAAGTTGAAAGAGATGGAAAAACTGCCCAAATGGCCAATAAACTACAAATTCTGGGCCAGAAACCACTCTTCTTGTGGTAGATAGGCTGTCTAGTGCTTACCACTCGCACTGATAAGCTAGAAGGCTTACTTCCAACACAGAAAGGCTTGGGGGGTTCAGAAGCTTACATACAGTCCTGGATACAGCAAATCTGCATCTGGACTAGACTAGTTACAGGAAAGGCGGGAAAAGCGCAAACACGAGCTTTTAGACCAGAAAGTTGAAGGAGATGAAAAAAACTGCCCAAACAGCCAATAAACTACAATTTCTGGGTCAGAAACTGCTCCTCTTGTGGTAGATAGGCTACCTAGTGCTTACCACTCCCACAGACAAGCTAGAAGGCTTCCCTCCAACACAGAGAGGCTTGGGGGCTCAGAAGCTTACAAACCGTCTCGGATACAGCAAATCTGTATCTGGACTAGACTATTTATAGGAAAGATGGGAAACAAGTGTGAATGTGGGCTTTTAAACCAGAAAGTTGAAGGAGATGGAAAAAAGTGCTCAAACGGCCAATAAACTACAATTTCGGGGCCAGAAACCACTCTTGTGGTAGATAGGCTATCTAGTGCTTGCCACTCCCACTGATAAGCTAGAAGGCTTCTCTCAACACAGAAAGGCTTGTGGGGCTCAGAAGCTTAGAAACAGTCCTGGATACAGCAAAACTGTATCTGGACTAGACTAATTACTGGAAAGGCGGGAAACAAGTGTAAGTGCGTGCTTTTGTGCCAGAAAGTTGAAAGAGATGGAAAAACTGTCCAAACGGCCAATACACTACAATTTCTGGGACAGAAACCACTCTTGTGGTAGATAGGCTACCTAGTGCTTACCACTCCCACTGATAAGCTAGAAGGCTTCCCTCCAACGCAGAAAGGCTTGGGGCCTCAGAAGCTTACAAACAGTCCTGGGTACAGCAAATCTGTAGCTGGACTAGACTAGTTACAGGAAAGGCAAGAAACAAGCTTAGAATTATTATTATTTTGTTTTTTTTTCTCTTACAGAAAAGCAGCTAAAACAGCAGTAAAACAATTCAAGTGCAGTGCAAGCTAGCACATTTGACTGTGTATGGTAGAAGTGTCTGAAATCAAAATATGATCTCACTGCACTCAGTTGAGTGAGCAAATGAGATGGACCCAGAAGGAGTGTTCAAACACAAATTTACAGGAGGGGTGAGCAATTCCAAAGCCACCAAGATTAATACTACAAGCAGAACAGAGAGGGAAGGCGGGAAACTAACTGCAGAGAGACAGAGAGATCACAATATTCGGTGAAACAAATAAATAAACAGAAAAATAAAATGCAGTACTATCTTTAACACAATTTTCAATTAAACAAATAAATAAACAGAAAAATAAAATGTACTAGTATCCTTTAACACTGCAAGTTTGTACTTAGCTTGTAATACAGTTGATGTAGGTATATAGCAGCTAACCAAACAGCTCAAATATACAGCTATTCAGCAGAAATAAATTTACAGATAAGTGACTAAGACTTATAACCACAAAGAAACCCTCTAGGCTAAGAGTTCAACACCAAATATCAATGAAGTGAGAACAATAACCCCCCACTTACTGCAGAGAGACAGAGAATCACAATATTCAGTGAAACAAAGAAATAAACAAAAAAATAAAATGCAGTACTATCTTTCAACACTGCAAGTTTGTACTTATCTCAGCTTGTAATACAGTTGATGTAGGTATATAGCAGCTAACAAATCAGCTCAAATATTCAGCTATTCAGACCCTCTACTTTCTAGTTCCTAGGACAAATATTTTTTTTAATGAACTGTCATTGCTTATATCGTATAGTCCCACACCTCAGTGTATTGATTGCCTACTAGTAGAACCATTTTGAGACTTAGATTTTGTCTGCCATCTGCTATTGTGGCTGCCATAATTTTTGTAATTGTTGCATCTGTTTCATAGGGTCTATACTAGATCACCGAATGCTTAGGTAAGCGAACTGTGATTAATCGACCCCATGTAAGCAAAAGCTTACAAAACCGAACTGTCAGAACAACGATTTTTTTTTCCAAGGGAAAAAAATCACTGTTTCAACAAAAAAAAAAAAAAAGAAAGTAAACACTTTAAAATATAACATTAAGTTGGGGGCTTTTCCCCCCACACCCCCCGATGTAGGGGGCTGTGCCTCCCACACCCCCTACTTAAGTATACCAACTCCAGGACTGCACTACAGTACCAAAAATGGCAAACTACCAAAGTGGCCAAGCAAATTCTTTCCTAGGGAAAGAATTCACTTACATGCCGCTTCGATATTTTACCGTTTCCGTGTTTTCAGTTTGACCAAGACGCATTCGAAACATGTGACTTCAGTCTGCTGATAGGAACCCATTTCATCGAGAAGCTCATAAATCATTCACATTCTCTTTCTTGATTGTTACATTTACTACAAATATTCAGACTCATAACTGCGTATATAAAGTACAAAACAAGGTAATATGCACATTTATTTCTTTAAAGAAAGATGTAGATTAATGAAATGAAGGGGATATAACATGGTAAAATTAAGCAAGAGAAGGAGCAGAAAACTGAAACTAAAAAATATATATATTAATAGAAAGGTGGTATAACAATATACTTCCAAAAGAAGGAAACAGTACTGCTTGTTGATAGACTATTCTCTAACCTCTTCTTGGAAGAATGTCTGCAAATCATTTGCTTAAGCTTTCATGAGCTTTTTTCCTCACTACTCAGATTTCTCCTAAAAGACTGTCCTCTTTTGCTTAATTTTGAGGTGGGAGAAAATCTAACATCTCACCCATACTTTCCTCAGTAGCTAAAATAGAATGAAGGGGAAAAAACATTATTACTGCAAGAGCTGCACACTTTGAAATCGTCATTGTTAATATGCATACAAAACATATGCTTTGGGAAACTGGGACCATTGCAAGAAGAAAAGAACAGTTACCTGGTCAAGGAAAAATATTAAATGTATTGTCACTAATATATGATTAGGGACACTGAAGCACAAATCATTTGTGACAGATAACGGCTCTCATTTCATAACATGACAGTGCTTCATTCAGGCTTGACCATCATGAATAAAATATAGTATCTTCAGTTAGACTTTCTGAAATAGGCTTTTATACTCTTCCTTTGTCATGAAGAAAAGAAGGGTAAAGCTATTGCATGAGGAATATATATGTACACAAAGGTTTTGATGATAACTAAGTACTGGCACCAAAAACAGTGTTATTTCTCCAATTTAGTTACTCTATATTATTAAGAAATGGGCTAAAATCTGCATAAAATGCATACTCATTTTTCCTTGGTTTGCCAAGTTATAATTACTTATTTTATACCATTTAAGGAAGACTTCTGAAAAGAGTACAACAAATAATATCATCTAGGAAGGTACATATGACACTTCCATTGATGTTTAGAAAACCATTATCCCCAACTTCTTGTGCCAGTTTGATATGGAATATGCCTGCAAATGACTTTACAGCAAAACAGACTACTAAACCAGTTCCGTCAAACAGAAGACCACTGATACTTTTAATATAAGGGGTGCAATCTTCCATACCCCCAGACATGAGATTTTTCTTCTGCACCCTGTAAATTCATATAGCAATCTGTGAAGCTGCACAACCACATGTCTAGTCATAAACTGTGCTAATGGCTGCCTATAGTATTCATAGATTCAAAGATTTACAGGAATTTCAAGACTGAGTCAGTCCATGAACCATAACCACTTTGCTGATATCTAATCACGTCTGTCCCCTCCTGCCTTCAGCTGGGCAAAACAAATCTGTGTCATGATGAATTTACAGGTATACAAGCTATCATCATGTTTTGCCTTAAAGGAAGAGAGAATATTACTCAGATTTATATTTAACTAAAGATTATTCTAAAGAGAAGGGAAACATTGAGTAATAAATAAGTCTTTCTGGTTTGTTTTATTAATTTGTTGATGGAAATTCAGATTACTAATTTGAGTGCTTGTGGAGGCATTTATTTTGCAGAGGTTTAGAAGATTAAGGAGGGTTGGGTCCTTAACATTACAGAATGCTAGACAAAAAGTGACTCTATAAGAGACAGAGACTAGGGACAGTGCTTCAGTCCTTCCTTGGTTGCTGAAAGTCTTTAGTCCAGTGATCTTTTTCATTAGGAATTTCTATGGTCTTTTTGTGCATGATCTGTTTGGATCAATATATACTCTAAGGGACTGTATTTTATAATTGGTCTGATCAGGTCAGAGTATAGAAGAATGAGATCTTCTTGTGACCTGGGTAAGATGCCTTTTGTTATTGATTGAGATAGACAGAAGGATTTTCAGTTGCTGTGTGGTGGTAAAAAGATAAGAATTTGTTTGTGAAGATTCTAAGATCTCTGATGACCATATTAATCCAGAGTGGGGTGCTATCTGTACTGTAAACTGTTGTTATTTACTTAACAGTCCATCTTTCACTTAGAAGTACATTGCAGGCATAAATGAAAACCTACCCAGTTTCATAAACCTTCAATTTGCTTCCTGCTGAGTAGTTTGTGGTCCACAACACCCAATATATGTTGCGGCTCTGTCTGTGTTACATCAAGGTGCATTATCACAAACTTATGGGAACCAGGGTCAACATCTAACAATTTCCTGGAACTTAAATACGTTTACTACAGAAGGAGTAGAAAACTAGGAATTAAGTAGGATTGGCAAGACAGTATACAGTCTGGTATTTGGTAAGGTGAAAAATATCACCCATCATATTCTGTGTTATACACATTAGATCTATTACAGTCCTGATTTCCCAGTATTAGCTGCCTGTCTGATGACTAGACTCTGATAAATGCCTGCTGTCATAGCAGAAGCCAATGCTATACTGTTCAGCTGATTCAGCTGTTTAGACCATGAGGTAAGACCAAATACATACACATAGTGTTACACAAGCATTACAATATACCCTAGTCTGTGTCATTCCCACTGACTAGTTACTAATATGCTCACTGTCCGAGGTGGTCCTTCTATCTCTTACAAAACAAATAAATAACTGTTCACTACAGAGCATAGCTCTTTTACCACAAGTTACCCTTCCACAGTTAATACAAAATGCTCATTGTTCTGGTAAAGCCCTTCTCATTATGTAGCACTTATATAGTTAAAAGAGAAGTGTTCATTGTTTAAATTGTCATCTATCTTCCAACTACCCTTTTTTTACACAATAAGCCTGCTTAATGTCTAGGATATCCTTCTCCCATCATAGACACGCACGCAGTTAATACAGACCAGGTTGCTATTTACATTCTAATGCTCTTCAGTTCATAGTATCCTCTCACTGTAGTGTCTCACCATCACAATTACATGGTGAGCAAAATTTACAACAAAAAAAAAAAAGATAAAAAAAAAAAGAAAAAAGGATCTGGCTATCATGCCTCTCTGACACTTTCTGCCCAGAGTGTCTGCCCCCTTCTCCCCACCCTGGCTACACTTCTGATCATATGCATGAAGATTTCTATTGCCATCCATTTGTACCACTCATCTCATGTTCCACTCATACCACTAATCACATGAACAAAAGATAGTGGCCATTGTCCAGGATCCTCCTCAGTATCAATACTTGTAAAATGATGAGTAAACTCTTCCAAACAAAAAGTAGACTAGTCATTGTTGCAGTAATTCCTTCCAACCTCCCATTA
>NC_056725.1:1014753911-1014846411 GCF_019279795.1 Protopterus annectens
GAGGAGGCCTGGTAATTCTGTGTCTTGTACTCAACATGTTGTTTATGTTTAGAAGTTCAGCATTTATCATTACAGCATTTTGGAAGCAGAGGGCCATCACAATGCTAAAAGGAAAATGTACCCATCATTAATAGCCAAGAGGAAGGCAGCTGTTCATCTTTAAAACCGTAGTGGGTACATGTGCATGTTCTGGAAATTCAGGGGTGTTCAGTAGACCTTAGGGATTGTTACTATTTTGTATGAAATTAAGTAGTAGACAGAGGAAGGGAAATATATCAGGTAGGAAATGAGTTATAAGAAAAGGAAAGGGAGGTGGGAAGCATTGCAGGAAGTGGAATTGTCAGGTGTAAATATGAGACAGGCAAACAAAAGGAACCAGTGGCAGCAGAGCCATAGCGATAAAGAAAGTTAAGAAAAAGGCACGGGAGGCAAGGCATGTAATGTTATTTTATTCCACAAACAGAGAATAAGACCTCCTCACCACAAGGCAGTGACAGATATAACATGGCATCCTATGAGTGTATATGTTTGTGTGTGTGTGTGTGTGTGTGTGTGTGTGTGTGTGTGTGTGTGTGTGTGTGTGTGTGTGTGTGTGTGTGTGTGTGTGTGTGTGCATGTGCGCGTGTGCACGCACGTGTGTGTGTGTGTGTGTGTGTGTGTGTGTGTGTGTGTGTGTGTGTGTGTGTGTGTGTGTGCATGCGTGTATGTTTGAGTCTGGAATTCTCAAGGTTCTTCCAGAAACACAATGACAGTACAGCTGAATCTCCCAATATAGCCACATATGTAGAGTGGGTGACGTCACTTGTTTAGTAGACAGAAGCCCCCCATTACAGTAGACACTACTATGTATAGTTCTGAGAAACACATTTAGCAGTCCTAAAGAATACAATTGACCTCAACTAGAACACAAAGGCATTAGACTTGTTAACATAGTCCCAATATGGGGGTTCTAATCTCCTGAGTCAGAACTATTGAATTTGATTGATTTCTCCCATTTTTTAAAAATATACATTAGTAAACACACTGAGTTGTCCAATGAATAAAAAAGATTATTTCAAACTATAAAAACTTTGCAGGTATTTCAGCCAGAATGACCTTCTCAGTTTAAGTGAAAGAATAGAGAAATGTGCGCCAAGTAAATATTTTCCAGAAAGGTGATATGTTGGATTCAGCTGTGGCAGCCAATACATAGATTTGACTGTATCTCTAAGGGAATCTGCAGCTATAGGATCTATCTATTTTCATAGTGCGGGAAAGAGAGAAAGGGAGATAATATCCTCTAAAAATCAAAAAATATGCAAATTATTTCCATTTCTGCTTCTAGCTTTATTTTGCAGCTGAAGCCACTGCTCTGTTCTTTTTGGGGTGCATAAGAAACATTGCTTTGATGCTGTGTCAGTAGTTACTTAGGCTGTGCTGTTACTAAATTAAATGCTAGCTATCCTGAAGTATTATATTCTTTTTTTCAGTTTGGGGAATGAAACAATCACACCTTTAAAAAACAAGGAATGCTTTCATCTCCTAATTCCCACTACCAACCATTTCTGTATTAATGAGGTCTGGCCATTAGTTGTTATTTTACCAAAAGAGTGAATGGGCTGCAACAACAAAAAAGCCATGTCTGCTGTAGTGCACATACCCTCCAGATGCTTTTAATAGCTACCCTCATTTCCCTAAGGAGAAGATGGCACTAACCACTCATTTTAGTGACAGTAGGGAGGAATCAATAACATCCAATGTTTCTGACGCTTGGGAGATTAGAACCCCTGTCTTGGGACTTTGTTAAATCGCCTTAACACCTGTGTTTTCTAGATAACCTGATACTGGGAGAGCAAACTATATTTAGATGGGCCATTAGCAGGTACAGTTGTATCACAGAGAAATGAAAACTGCCTCAAATTTCCCTTTGGCAAGGGAATACAGTGTGACTCTTGGATTGCTAGGGCTAGCAGAAAAAATAATACTTTTTTGCCATCTAACTTTTCATGTACGATATACTAAATGATGTATGATCAAACATGTAAAGGGATATAACATTTTGACAGAAAACGGTGCTTTAAAGATCATGTGCAAAGTTGTTTTACCTTTTCTTTTTGCAGTGTGCCACGCCCTTCTCTGGCATTTGGTAAAGAAGTTAAGGTTCAGAGCTGCAGCTTCTGTGTTACAGGTTTTGATTCTTTCCGCTTTGTTTGCCTCCTGTGTGACTTTGAGTACGTCACTTCACTAGCTATGCACCTTGCTCACCTCTGAAAAGAGCGTGTGTAGCCAGTGGGCCTATCTGGTTAACACATACCATTTTTAAAGTGGGTTTTCCCTTAAAATAATATGCCAACAGTATCATGATGTGTGGGATGCACCAAAGTGAAACTGTGTATTAAATAACATATGCCACATTCACCGATGGTCAGTGAAGAAACCTGATATGTCATGCAGACTTGCAACTGATTATACACATATAACAACTGCATTCCAAAAATGCATTCAGTATTGCTAGGCTAGCCATGATTTGAAATCACTTGAACTCAGAACATAACATTTTACACTTGTGGGTATTGCAGATTAGTTCTGTAGCATTATCCTTCAGGTGAATTCCCAGAATGAGTTTGCATAAAGTGGTACTTGAAGCAGGAGTGGTAGTATAAGGAACTGGGTAACAATGTTGCCAAGTAATACCAAGAACTGTTATTTGTTCACAAAGTAACCAAGGCAAACATTTAAAGTTCAAACTTACACCTTGATCTTAATGTAAACATCCTTCAATAACAGGTAAAGTTAGATATTACTAGGCTTTTGATCAAATCAGTAAACAAAGGAATACAAGAAGACTAAAAATAATTTCAGATATGCAAAATGCAAAGTGAGAGAAAGATTTAATACCCAGGGTCGAATTTGTTCAATACAAGCTTGAACCCTACAACTGGAAAACCAGGGGAAGAAAAACATATCTACAAAACTGTAATAGTTAAAGAATTATAGGAAATAGTAAAACAGACTTCTTTGCTTAATGCAGATATGCAACAGCCAGTAGAAGAATCTAGAAGATTTGAATGTAGAGAAACACACACACTGGGTGAAGTAGACTGGAGATGTGCAGCAGGCAAGTTCCCCACCAGGTCATGTGTCTGTCCAAGTGGACAAACTAATGACACTAGTAATGCAGGAAGCATAGCACGGCTTTAATATTTACTTATAATAGGTATGCCTTCGGGATGGAGCATGCCTACTTAAATTCATGAGGGACCTCTATATCGAATGATTGATGTGAGTTTATATTGAAGTTCTGTAGCAATCATATACACACTAACTCCCAGGTGATGGACTTGAATATAAACTACATGAATTAAATATTTGTGAAGGTGGGCAAGCACTCTTCACCCTTCACCTTATAAATAACTGAGATTGCACAACAGTGGGGAGAAGCAGAGATTTCTTTATCTCCACTCTTATATTCTCTTGCTGTTAAATACTACAGTTTTCCAATAAAAGAAACACTATGATCCTATGATCCTATAATGTAAGAGATCTGACAAAATGTGCTGCAATGGAATATTGATCAATGAACTGAATGTGTACCAGGAGACAGAGATGCAAGTTTGTTAGTTCAGGAAGACAAAATGCCGAAAAGCTAGATGTAGTGCATGCCCAACTCCACGGGAAAATAAGTTATTATTAAGGGAAGGGGACAAGACTATAATGCACAAAAATGAATTTTGCTAGCAGAATCATTTGCCTTGCCATGCCAAGGGGTAGTGCAAAGGATGTTGTATTATTCAAAACGGTCTATAACAGGGGACCAGGATAGCATGTTTGCCAGTTTGGTAAAGAAACACTGCCTGTGGTGTTGCTTTGACCAATGATCTTTGAGTGTTTGTTTCATTTTATATGTTTGGATTAGGTATTTTTAAGACTTTGGTTGTTCTTTCTGCATAATTGGAGCAAGTGGTGTTTATTTTATTAGTTTATCAACATCAGTTAGGATGTTGAATTTTATTAAAAGTGATGCCAATGGGAATATTTTTGTGGAAAACACACATGCTGGAACAGAGCCTGCTTTAATAGTGGATTTTGAATGTTTTCCTTTGATACAACAAAGAAAGTAGAGTTTTTAGATAGAGGATCATTTACACAGTAAAGTGTTCCTCTCTCTTCCAGTAATATGAATTTAGTAAACATCCAACATATGTTGCCAGCTGTTTGAAGTGCTCTCTATGGTTGTTTAGTTGCTGTCCCTTCTTGGCAGTAATTTCCTTATTTATATCCCCAATGTATGTGTATCTGTGACAGCCAGCTTTCATTCCTGACCTCCCTTTCCTATTCACAATAAAGGAGATTTTGATTCTTTAACGATTTTTCTTATAATGAAATATTTCTTGCTTTCACACTTCTCTCTACCACCCTTTGACATCTTCATGTTTGTCCTGTCAACGAAAGAAGAAATGTAATGAGAGGGAATAAAATAGAAGGGTGTGTGTAATAGGGGTAAACACAGATAGGTCTGTTGTTTGGCTTCATTTTATGCACGTGGACCTTTTTCCACCCACTTGCTCCATCTGGTAAATGTCTGCTACTCTTGCGTTTCCTCGGTTTACTTTACCTCAGCTTGGGTAATTCCTGCTCACGGAGCAGGGCTCTTTAAGCAGGACAGATTGTGTCACGCTCTCACCCTTTTTCATTAGCACCTTTTGCCAACTTTCCTCACTGGGAGGCAGTGGTGCTTGTTATTAATTCCTGTCTCATGAGTAGAAGGTGCTTGGTTTGACTGCAGGTAAAGTTGCTTTTGTTTTTTTTATAATTACAATGCACAAAATTAAAAAAATAAAAAGGAGCAATGTAATCTGATGCACAGATATAGATGGGTTTATGTGGAAAACTTAATAACGGCTTACTAGCAAGGTCAATCAAATAGTTTACACGGTGTTTTGAGTGTGCTCCCTATATTTATGGAACACCCTTTTCTATGAACTAAAATTAAACTTTTGATAATATGAGTAACAACCAATAGAAAGAAGATACCTCTTCTTAACCGTAGATATGGACGGAACACTGCAATGTGAAAATGCAAAGAATACAGGTTTTTGTGGACATTTGAGTGTTCTTCATTGGAAGTACATCTGAGCAGGAATCCTGCCATGGTGAGGGGATGAAGATAGAAACCCTTAGCAACCCTAAGAAAAGAAGGTCAGGAAGGGGTTAGTTGCCTTTGGGAATGGCAATGCTAGTACTAATTTTGACCCCCCCCAAAAAAAGAACTAGGGTTCATGACATGAAGAAGGTTTAATACACAAGACCTGATTATCCATGCCACCCTTTGGATTTTGGGGATCGCTTGTTGCAAGCATTCATTTTAGCTTAGGTCAGAAGATTTCTTTACTTTTTGCATTAATGTTCTCTTAATGGCAGCCATTGAGGAGTTGTGGGTTTTCTGGGATCAAATTGCATCAAAGGTGAAATCTAAATTGGAGAGACAGCCAAAGGTGGGCAGTAGACCAGTGGAGAGGCTTCACTATTCACATCCAAAAGGCAATTTGAAGGGATCGAGACTGAATGTTATTTTGGAGGAGGGTGGCAGTTCAAACAAGAGACCAAGACAGATGGCTTGCAAGTCTGGTAAAGAAACAGGACTGTTTGGCCCTATTCCATCCATTGAGGAGGTGCTGCAGCAGGGACAGCAGCAACAAGGGGGTTCCTATCACATAGTCGAACTTGTACAAGTTCGAACCCCATATGGTCGAGACCATAAGTTCAAACTTGTACAAGTTCAAGTGTTTAAATGGAAATCTCCGTAAGGGGAGGTTTCCGTTCATTTCAATGTGGTGTGATCTCAGAGTTGGTATATTTAAGTAGCATGGGGTGTGGGGGGTGCAGCCAACAGTTTATTTTGTTTTTACTTCTTTTTTTTTTTTTTTTTATCACTAGTCGAAGCTTTGTAACTTTGAACGGAATGGTTCAAGCATTCCGTGTTCGAAGTTATAAAACTTCGACTATGTGATATAGACCCACAACAAGGTAATGGTGCTGGGGATGAAGAAGGCAGTTTTGGGTCACAATCATTTGGAAGATGAGTATATGCTAGAATTTTTAGAAGCTTTATCAGTGGATGGAAGAGCAAAGATGTTTGATTTATTTATGGAAAAGAGTTCTATCCCATCCCTGTAAGAGAGCAGAGGCAGAGAGAATTTCCAGGTTTCTTTTCCAGTTCTAAGCCTCATGGGAGTTTTTCTGTAGTTAGCTCTGGTACAGAATCCACCTTCAGCACCCAGCCAGGTTGTTTGGACACCTGACCTGTTTCCCAAGGTCTCCAGTTTCTTCCTATACCCCAGTCATCATGGCTCACATCCCAGGAGCTGTTAAGGATAAGATCCTATGGGGTACATTTGTAGATAATTTTGATTTACTGGACCGTTGTGGAATCAAAAGGGTCTTGGAAGCAGATGTAGTTAGAGCTAAAGATTTAGTGGCAGCATTGGTAGCTTTGGGGCAGAAGCAGATTGGATGCCTGTGAGTTAATAAAATTCTTTCATCTTTTCCCGGTTAAGGGTCGCCACAGCGAAACTCCCGTCCTCTAGTGATTGGCAGTGGATTTTTACAGTGCCAAGTTGACAGCCTGACACCCAACCTTCAAAGAAAGCATGCCCATTCATGCACACACCTACCTGCATGTCTTTAACATCACTCGACCACAGGGAGGACATGCAGATTCCACACATAAGGTGCTCCAGCCGAGAATCGAATGGGAGAACCTCTTGCTGTGAGGCGATAATACTAACCGCTGCACCACCGCGGCCTATCATGCCTGTGAGTTAATAACTGGGACAATTGGTGGGTAGGATTTATATATTTTATGGCTGTAATTTTAAAGAAAGAATCTCACTAAGCCCCCCCCCATTGTTGACATGTTGCTTTACCATCAGAGAGACTTACTGTTTCATAGTAAACTTCTGGTTTCATTACAACCAGAAGTTCTGTACATTACAAGCAGCTAATAAGTTTTGAAGTTGGGAAGAAAGCCATGTAGACACCTGGTTAGGTGTGATTGTGGACAAACCCAGGCCTTCCTCTATTCTAGTGGTGGTAAGGGTAAACCTAAGTAATGCTAGGCTTTTAATTTGGTCACTGTCCCTAGCTACCATGTTATTTGAGTCATACTTGTTCATGTTGTGGGAGGAGCAGGCAGTTATTAAATGTTGGACAAAGGAAGGCCAACCTGGGCCAGTTGAGATTGCTTGCGATTAAAGTGTTGGCCTCACTGGACAATCCTAAGCAGTTACCACAGTGTGATGGCACTGTTCAGAATGTCCTGGAGCCCCTTTACCCAGAGGTCATCAAGGTAGGCAGCCAAAGCCACTGTCCCATCAGGGTAGATGTACTTTCCTCATAACTTCAAAATTACCCAAATAAAGCACTAAAGAGAAATTGTAGAGGTATTTGTGTGCTTTTTCACTAAAATTATTAGCTTAATCCTCTCACTGTATGTGTAGGAAACAGAGGAACAGATGCTTAAGGGAATATTAGACAAGCAATTTTTGTCTGTATGGCTACTGAGATCTTTTCAGTAGTCTCTCTTTGCTTCCTTCAAGATGCACCCCTTGTGTTTACTGCCCAAGAGAAAAAGGCCAGGGAGAACAAGAAGACACATCACTTGCCTTTCCCTTCAGTGGCATCATTTAGCAATGTAACTGGGGATGCAGATTCCAGGTACAGTACATGTCATTGGATGATATCATCAAAGTTATTGGGAGAGTTAATGATCCTACATTATGCAAGTTTGGCATGGCATATGTATCCAGTGTGGCAGGAAGAGGATTGTCCCCTTTCTGGAATGTTTTGAGGGCTTTATTTCTATTTTAATACTGAGATGCAGGTGGGTTCACCTATAGCCTGTTCAACTTTTGAGATGTTCAGGACTGCCTTGCAGTGGTGCTGGCAGAAATGGTAACTGCTCCCAGTAGCATAGCTAGGCGGGGCAAGAGGGGCAACTGCCCAGGTGCAAAGTGTTTGGGGTGCAATCAGCTGATTTCCAATCTCTCTTTCTTTAATGCAATACTGGCTTTTGAAAGTCTGAGCTAAAACCTGAGTAGTGTAGTGCTTCATGAAGGTAGTTTGCTAAAATTTATAAGATTTTTTTCAACTAAAACATGAGTGCAGTATCACTCAATGCAGGCAGGGTGTAAACTGTAGCAACTGTTTTCTACAGCTTATAAGAAAAATTCTTATTTATTTACTTCAGTAAATGTGGGAGGGTTGGGGCAAGGTACAGAAATGGGACTTGAATTGGGTAGGGGGGCATGTTTTACATCTAACCATCTGCTCGGTGGCAATAGAAGGAACATCTGGTTTTGGAAGAGCTTGGGGGGCAGTGGATCTGTAATAAGCCGATCACTGGATTAAGGCTTAATACAGGTACAGCAAAGTGCATGGTACCAGCACAGGGCACTGACTGAGCCAGCTACACTTCTGACTGCTCTCGATCTCTCTCCACTACCTGGATGATTTCTTGATAGTGGCAGAGGGTCTAGCCCATGTAGGCAAGGGTTTGTAGGCCTTTGTTGTCTTAAGCCAAGAACAAGGAGGTCCCTTTAGTGAAAGAGATGTTGGTAGGCCCTGTGAATGTCTTAGTGTTTTTGAGCTTAGAAATAAATAGATGCTCAAGCTTCCATTTTTCACTTACTTGCCATGAAGCTTTTAGGTCTGCTTAACTTTGCTTTAAGGGATGTTGAACCAGAGGAGGGCTTTCACCAATTCAGTTACCAACTTGCTGAGTGGTGATAAACAGAAACATCATTGGGTGAGGATGACCAACCATGTTAGGGAAGATCTTCACATCTGGAGAAAGCTCTTGTTGGGCTTTAATGTAGCCTCCCTTTGGCAGGAGGGGTGATTCTCTTCCCAGTCCCTACATTTATACACTGATGCTGCTGGAGGTTCAAGCATAAGAGGCTTTGATCAAAGTGGGGGGAGGGGGTTCTGAGCCCTGGCCAGACTCTTGGTTCTTGGAATGCAAGAAGCATATCACATCCCTAGGGATAATGGCCATTTGAGTAGCATTGGTAGTGTGTGTGTGTGTGTGGGGGGGGGGGGTCCTTTTTGCCAATTGTGAAATCTTTTTACCTTCAATCCATTTCTGTTCAGTAAGTCTTGAGGACCTTAGTCTCGCAGAGTTTAAGAATAAACTTACCATTCAATGACAAGCACATTCTGTGAAAAATCAACAAATCTGCAGATGCATTTTCTTGTTTTCAAGTTCCGGTAACCAAAACCAGAAATAATGGAAACAATGATTGTCTAGTTGTTATCGATTATTTAAAAAATGGATAAAACTGTTTCCTTCCAGAGAGAATTTTCTTGTACAATAACAACAAAAACACTGGTTAAAAACTGAACGTTATAGGACATTGTCAAACCAATCAGACTCGCATCAAAGGACATACTTCACTAGAAATGTATGGCAGTGTTTAGAATCAATGTTTCATAACTATCCTCAGCTCAAGGCTAGTCAAAACTGCAAACAGAAATTTAAAGAATAAGCACATGAATGATTGATAAAATCAATATGCTGAACATCACCATAGTCAGCCATTCAAATGAAAATTACAGCAACACCTACATATATAGTGAAGAAGTGACAAGAATTGTTTAGGGGGCTGACAAAGGTTAAAGTATTGCAGAATGGAGGGAATCTCACAGAACAAGAAGAGGTGCAATTGTAGAGTGTTAAAGAGAAAGTAAGAAAGTACTTGGGTAATATGCACAAGTTTAGAAGGACTGTGTTATACAACCTTATTATGATAATACCTCCAGAGTACAAAAACGTTTGTCACAATGACTTAGACAACAGAAAGAAGAAAGGGTTGTTGCCAAACTTAGGGAGCCTATAACAAGAAAAATAACCAGAGATCCTCTAGAGTTATTGGAGGTATTTCAGAACTTTTTATGAAAATTTGTATAAAGCAAAGAAGTGAGAAAATCAAGAAAAAGCACAAATGGAAATATTTATGGAAGATTTAAATATGCTAAGATTATAAGTAGACAGGGCTCAACAATTAGTAGTTAAGATAAGAGGAAATGAAATAAAAATGGGGATATATGAAGGATGATGATGAAGCAGGGAGAATTCAAGAAATAAGGAGAGAATTGGATTTTGGATGCAAATACCCAAAGAGAGTAACAACAGTCATGCAGAATATATATTCATAAAGTAGTAGAAAGTATTCTAAGAACTAAGCCAACATAGGAATGGAGAGAGGAGATTCTGCTGATAGGGATGACTGGATTTAGGGGTACAGAGTAGAGACAAGAGGGCACTGGAATTTACTGGAGGAAGATGGCAAAGGAACTAAGGAATTGGGAACAAATAATTTGAAAGGGAAAAGTAATAGAATGGAAAGAGTCCATGAAGACATTTGGACTGCAGGCTAGAGACTGCCTTCCCTACCAGGGATTGATATCCGAGTATAGACAAAGAGAAAGGGATAGGGAAATCCTAAGTGAAAGATCTGCACTGGCTAAGTTTTTAGATGAATATAGAACATAAGCTGCTAAAAATGGATAATTTGTAGGGCATGCAGTATAAAATATTTCATAATAACTATAGAAATTAATCAGAGGAGGTCAGAAAAGATTGGAAACAGAGATTGGATAAGCAATTCGCAAATAACTAGTGGGAAGACATATGTATGGCTCCCAAATATGCAACAAAGTCTAGAAGATTTAGGATTTTTGCTTACAAGTGTTTGCATAGGTACTTTTATACCCCAAGCAGAGTCCAAATAACTTTTCCTCAGGTAGATGGAAAATTTTGGAGGTGTGATGGGGAAGAAAGAGGTACCTTGGTGAGCATATGTTTCCGTTGTGTAATTAGTTGGCAGAATTTAAACATTTCCTACAGAGTACCCTGTCAGGAGTACTGGATGAGCAAATAAATGTAACTAAGAAAATTATTTTTTGAGTTGGGATGCAGGATATGAATTGTCTAAACATATTAAGGCCTTGTTAAGTTTAATTCTGGTGCCTGCCAAAAAAGCAATTACTAGAAAAGGGAAATCAAAGTCTGAAACAACTGTACTCGAAATACCGAATATTATAACAGAGTTAAAAGAACAGGAAGTTGGATCTTTAGAAAAGAATAGGAGCAAACGACATAGAAAAGGGACAACAACGGGGGAAAACATATGCTCCTTAGCATATAACAATCTCCAAATATTACTACTGTAAAATGATTAGATTTACACTTTTAGACATACATACAAATAAAATAATGTTTGGTTTATATATGACTTACTAATCATGTCTGAAGGTAAAATCAAATATGTTGATTTTTTTCAAAAACAGTTAAACAGTAATAGATATTTTATTGAGTTTCATTATAAAATATAATTGCAAAATTGTCTTTTTATTTATTTATTCATTCATTTATTTGTTTATTTTGTGGAATAGGTAAAGTGAGAAAACACCCTCAAGAAAGATGTGGTATAATATATCTTACTGCAAAGAATAAGAAACCATTCTAAGAAATTAATAAAATTATGTTCTACTTCTAAGGCATGATAGGTTATGTTCTAAAGACATGGATCTTGAACAGGAATTCATGTTTCAGTGCACAAAATTACTGAATAAAGGTTATGAACCTCAGACACTAGGAAAGGCCATTTATAAGTCTACAGATATATATATATATATATATATGATATGATAGACAGATAGTAAGAGGGATAGTATAGTTTCAGATCACTTGAAAACTCCTAACTCTATTCTATTCATAGTTATAAATTCTTAAAAATATTTACCATATTATACAAACAATGGTATATAATATCTAAAGATAAGACACTACAGGCAAATATGAGTCATGCCATGATGAAATGATAGTAAATGGGAGAATATGGATTCAGAACACTCAAAAACTCCTTATTCTGATTTACTTATATGACTTTAAGAATAAGTACTACATTATACATCATTGGTGTAATATATACAGATATGAAACTACAACCATTATTTCCCATCAAATCTGGAATAGTTTGTAGAAGGGGCCCACATATTAAATACCTCCTAGTGCATAGCTACTATGTTACTCAAAAAAACTATGCAAAATGAGACAATAGCCTATGCCAGTTATCCACAATATTTAAATATCTGAAAGGCTAGAAATGATATCATATAAAGAAGCAGAAGTTCCAAGTCAGACAGAAACTAACATGTTTATAGAATAGGCCCATATACCTCATCCAGTGTGCTTGTACGGTCATATAGTTGGAACACCTTACGGATGCTGAAAATAAAAATATAGATAGCCATAAAGCAAAAGATAGTTTAGAGTATTCATGCACTGAAGATAGTTTTAGGTTCAGAATTCCAGAACTGATCACTAAAAATAAATGTTGAACTGTATGGAAGAAATTATTCTACAAAGCACTTGTATTTTGAAATACAAAACAGGTCACCAGCCATAACTGTTAAGCATGAGTTACATGAGTTTTCAGTCTAAGATACAAGGTAAGTAATTAAATGTCTTGACCAGGTAATTATATCCATGACGTAAAGTACCCAACATCCGTGTTTTGAAATGTATCACCTAGAATATTAGAAGACTAAGGTACCAGAGATATTTTATATCTTTTATAATAAAAGTTATGTTATCATACAGGAATTTTATTCATTAAACGTGGGATGATTTTGCAGTATTCACTGAGTATGTGAATAGAATTAGATGTCTTATACATAAGCTTCAAGGGTAATTTGCTGAATAATTTATAAAGAATTGTCAAAGGAATTTAAAATTCTACCTGTTAAACAAAACCATACATACACATTTTGCTGTAATTGAACAGCATGTGACATTATATTCATTTTTACTTGTTTCTACATGACTTCTGTTTACAATGCAGAATAAAGCTGTAGTCCAAAAAACGTGTCTGTAGTTGGTTTGCATTACATTAACAGAAACATAATAGTATATACTTTTGTCTAGAAAGGATATTTTTCAGTTGTAGTATGCATTGGCTCAAACCTCATGGTGTGAAACAGCCAACATGGTGGAGTTAAACTCAACAATAAAATGCAGAGAAACCCCACAATGTAGAACAGCATGCCATGGCTCTGATGGTCCTATGATATTTCCATGAAAACTTTATTAAGATATCTCAAATGAAATTTGACATATGGCTTTTTATACATGGGAATCATGTGCGGGAGTTCATAAGTCTTCATTGTCACACTATCACATTTGCAAATATTCTTAGTTTTCATTGGGGGAATGCATATCGCTTCTGTTTAGGATGTATAACTTAGCAGTAGCCTGGAATACATTTTACTAAGCTTTCTTTGGTAATGAAATCTGTAAAAGAAACTGGTGGTTCATAGGTTCATAGAGGATTACTAGGCTAACAACTTAAAGAACCCTTACAAGCCTAGCCAATATAACCTGATTTTACCAAATATATTGCCCCTAAGGGCAAGAGGAATGCAGGGATTTGTACCTGTGCATTCAGTATCATACAAACCGCCCCTGTCCATAAGAGACATAGGACCTACCCCAGTTGTGAATTTGTGATTTCCCATCCATTGATCCAAATTCTCTTTAAAGAGGTCCAGGGAACAGCTCTGCTTAATTTGAATAGGAAGCCTGTTTCAAAGATGGCGCAATATCTGAGACACATATCTGTCTCTCCAGCATGTTTTGTTTGAGTCACTGACTATGTGTAGATCCCTAGATTGCATGACCCTTATGCTGTTTGACTTGCAGATGTGTAGCAGCTCCATCAGGACTGGATCTGTGAGTGCCTTGTAGGTCAGGCATATGTCACCCCTTAATAGTCAGTACAAAACAAAGTAAAGGAACAGGACTTTTAGTCTGTCCACATAAGACATGTTGTATACTCCCTGTATTTTCTTTGTGAAGAACCTCTGAGGTCACTCCAGTTGCTATAAGTGCCTAGTCAAGTACATGCCAAATGGTGCATTGTACTCAATAATTGATCTAATGAGAGCTGATTTTAGCAGGACTATGGTTTCCTTGGATCTGGATGCCATACCTTTACATCTAAGTTATGCCACACAGAAGGACTTCTTCATCACTGTGGACACATGGTGGTCAAAGTTCAGGCTACTATCTATCTGTACTTAGATCCCTCACCTCTGAGTTTACTCTTAGTGATGTGGTATTGCTGTTGTAATTTGCAGGGTTATTTGACTTCCCAAAGGCTATGATAATGCATTTTTTCACATTTAATTTTAGGCCATGGTTCTGACACCAATCATTGTTTTGTCTAGACCCTCCTGAATGATATCTACATCATTGGGAGATTCAATGATTGCCCCCAGCATGCAGCCATTGGCAAGCTTTGTCATCCATAGACCTTCCACATTAACCTTGACTTCAGAGAAGTATATTCTGAACAGGAATGGTCCCAGCACTGAGCCATGTGGTACACCACTTGTAAATGGCCTCTTGCTGGCTCTGGATTCACCCACTTTAACCACATGTTTCCTGTCCATGAGCCAATTGGCTATCCATATGGCGATATAGGGATTTATGCCAAGTTTTGTGTGTGCATGGCCTTTATACACATACTAAAATGCAGGGATTCACAGACCTTTAGTGTCATACTCTAAAATTTTCTATCCCAGCTGGTTTAATTTGGGGTTGTATATGACTTCTGCTAAGGATATAGAATTTTAAACATTTCTGTAATAGATTTCTTCCCTGAGTTCTCATTATATCAGAAAGAAAAAATAACTTATACATTTCAGCAGAAAGGAGATTTTTGTCATTTGTAATTTGTTGTGGTGTTTGAAGCAACTAAAGTATTGGTGACAAATTCAACCTGGAGCTGCAATGAAATACATATAAGTAGCACATATTATTTGGTGTATTTTGTAGCTGAGTATCTTGCTTCAACTGTGTGAAAGTCTTTTTTATTTAATTATTGTTTTTTATAAAATCTTGAAAGGGGACTCACACATGGTCTTTTATAACAGGTACCAAATGCAGTGATTCAGAAGTCTTCACGGTTACAGTCTGACACTGTTTTAATATACCCAGTTTCCACTGGGCTTCTATATATGCCTTTTTAGTTGACAAAAATACAGCCTACTGTTATGCTGTCTACTGTTATAACAGAAGCAAAAATCCACAAATTTCCCCAAAAAACAGACTTGTGTTTTCACTTATAGTACTCCAAGGCTCAAACAACTATTGGTATAACATTCAGCAGTTCACAGCAAAATATCCTATTTCCTTCCTGAAAGCTTTATGATGAAATAGAAATACATGAAAACTGGAATTTGGCACAACTGAAAATAACTGCACGTCTGTGACTGGAGTCTTTGAAAAGACATTGACCTGTGCATTGTTTCCATTCTCTTTAGTTTATCCTTTCATGTCCATTCAA
The DNA here is from genome assembly GCF_019279795.1 of Protopterus annectens. Taxonomy (NCBI): domain Eukaryota; kingdom Metazoa; phylum Chordata; order Ceratodontiformes; family Protopteridae; genus Protopterus; species Protopterus annectens. The sequence continues at coordinate 1,014,769,301 of NC_056725.1, forward strand.
AACACATTATGATCAGCACTTGATGACTGCTGCTGGGAACATAGGACTTTCTTGCAAAATTTCCACAATTTTTAAAAGTAATGTTTATCTAAAGAGATTGATGGTGCTGTGGATTAGGTTCTGCATGAGGCAGTAGGGCTTGATGTACCCTGTGGAGAATGCTGCAACTCAAAGTTTGGATGAAGATAAACATGGATACATTATATGTACATTGGCTTGGTTGTGGCATCACATCAGCAGGAAACAGCTTAGCCAACTGAGTTTTCTTCATCTCAACAAGACATCCATCCCTAACAGCCCCCCCCCCACTACTAAATGATTAAATATTAGCATTATTGCACATTTATTTATTGCCTTTTAATTACCAGTAAGGTCTGATTGGGCATTCAGGCCCATTTTCAGCAGAGGTCCAGGGAGAAAAGCTCCATTAAATTTACAAAAATTGCAAAAAATTTACAGAGAAAAAAGAATTTTGGTTTCTTAACAATATAAATGGGGTTTTAGAATCATTCAATGGATGATACAATCAAAACAGAGGTTAATACAGTTTAATTTCTGTAGGCGTGTTATACAATAAAAAGCAAGTTGCATTTGCATAAATAGCAATATGCAAATTTAATTTATGTAGGAATGATGAAAAACAGTATACAGTTATAAATGTAGATAGGATTTATTTACATTATTTACAGGATAAGATAGGAGAGCTGGAGAGTTAGGGGTTGGTGATGATCTAGAGATCTGAGAGAGATAGAAACCTGGCCAGGGTGTGAACAAGAACAGAGCAGGGAGAAGTTTAGGTGGTGTTTTAGGTTGTCCTTAAATCTATATGCACAGCTGTTCTGTTTTAGTGGGATAGGCAGAGTTCCACTGTCACTGATATCTCAGACTAAATGATCAGCTTTAGTGTTACATTGGCTTTGCACAGAAATGTGGCACTAAGTCATGACTACTTCACTGTGGCAGCTTTCAGGTGGCTACCCTGATTTTCTCTCATTACTTTACTTTTTCAAATTATTAGTGGCAAATTCCATTTGTTGACGGTTCTTTTGTTATCAGACTAGTGGTTTGTGCCATGCTGGGTTTATGTTGTATGAAACTACCCTGCCAGTCTTGATAAACTCTGTATTTATGGGTAACCAGTACTGTACGAGCTCAGGGTAAAGTCTGCATATATTTCACCCGAGACTACCTCCATGCTGATATGATACGACTCATACAATACTCTTAGACTAGTGATATCCTCTTATTTACTGAGGTAATCTAAGTTAAAATCACTTTATTGGATCTGCAGTGATTTTAATAAGCTGCGCTTTTAATAACCAGTGCTTTTGGTGCCTTAATAACCAACACTTTTAATAACCAGCGCTCTTGGTGCTTTAAGGATACCCTATGCTGATATGACTCACACAATAGTCCTATGCTAGTTATATCCTGTTATTTGTTGATGAAATCTAAGTTGTGTCACTTCATGGAATTGAAGCGCTTTTCATAAACAGCGCTATTGGCGCTTTAAAGATAGTCATGTTTATTAATGGTTTGTTTATACCCTGTGCATGGGCAGAATCAGCACATAGCCTCTTATATTTAAACCTAGAATTGGGGAAGAGCTTATGACACAAGTGATTCAATTAGCCGTTCTTAGTTCTCTGTGATATATAGTATTGACCTACTTAAGTTTGTTTCATCACACTACTTCCCTCTATGCTAAGTAACATTGGTGTTTGTTAATTGCACTACAGCCTTCTATGCTAGTGTAATTGATGTATTTGACTTGATGCATTTTTCCCTTTTTCCTGCACTGTTGAACACATATGTGATGAACTAGGCAGTACTTAATTACCTTTTGTATCTGCTTCTACCTAATAATATACTGCTAATGGCCTAGGTTTCCCTGTATTACTTGACTTTATTAATTTGGACTTAGCAGGAATTAGTTGTAACTTGATATGTTTTCCTAGCCAATTTGTGTTAGCTACTTGGAATTGCTCCCTCTCTCATTATTAAGCTTTATTTAGTATGTGAATTAGCCTGGTGACCTAAAGTTGTAGCTAGCATAACATTCCTGACCCATGCATTTGCTATTTTACTAGATGTATGTGTTTAGCATTGTTCACTGAAATGCCTGTGTTTTTAACCTACTTATGTAAATATAACCTACTTATGTAATATATAACAATATAGATATAACAAGGAATAACTGTTTTCTTACCATTACTTTGTTCAACTTCTTGTTTCTTTCTTTCTCTAACCTACTTAGCTTTCCAACCACCCAGCCTGCAGTAAGACTTGTGAATCTAGCTGTGTGGTCATTAAGGACCCTTACAAACTATTTCAGCCATCTCATCCTCTAAGTAATGGATTTGTGCCATCCTACTTCAGAACCCCTGTCACCAAAGGAAGCAAGATAGTGCATTGTTCCTAGACCTAGCTGTAAAGCTAAACTATTACTAAATAACCTGTGTGTATATTTAAAACATGCTACCTAGCCAGGATACCCAGCAGCCATGCCCCCCTCTACCCCTTAGGAAACAAACCTTTATTTTCCTTTGTGTTTCCTTCCGTGTAAGCTATCAGAGTCATCCCTAAATCTTTACTAGCTATCGCTATTCTCTAGCTTCTGCTGCAGTATACTTTAGCCCACTAGGTGGCAACTTAAACTAGGCTTGTCTTGCACTCTATATCCAATCTCTCTAATAGCATATCACATATTTCTTTTTCCAGTCTCTGACCGCCCTAAACTTCCCACTCTGTTAGCTGAACTCCCATTGTACCAGCTAATTTCCTCTGTTTCCACTCAGCTTCTCCCCTACTATCCCTACCCCTTACCTGTGTCTACTGAGAGCTCCTCAGTAGTCAGCCATGCACAGATTGTTCTCTCAGCACTTTCTTCCTTTACCTGTCCAAACCCGCTCCGTTCGCCCTGAGGGCTCACTCCGCTCCCCTACCCTACCCCCAAATTCCACCCACCCCCACTGCACCTATTCTTATACTTATGTAACCACACCCCCATTCCTTATCATCCACTCACTTACTGCTTCTAGTTAAAGTACAAAGTATTAACCATCCAATTACCTACTGCTGACCTTAAAGTACTAATACATTACATAGGACTTTCTCTCCTACTTTTTCTCCTACTTCCCTCATTACCACCTTCTGATATATTTACTTCATTCTCCTTAAAATGCCATTATTATGCATGTCAAGACATATACAGCTATTTCTCTTATATATACTCTTACCTACTCTATCTCTACCCTATGTCCTGACTGCCTATGAACACCTCACCTACACTGACTTTTACCATCCACTCAAGCAAACATCACTACTAACTCATGTAGCCTCCCAAAACCACATAAACATAACATCTACATCTATCTATCTATCTACTACCAAAGTATCATAGACTAGCCCACATTACCTATTTCCAAGCCAGAAAATCTCAATACATACTCTATAAATTCCTAAAGCTCACCAATAGACTTCAACAACACCCCTTACTACATGGTGACATTCAACCCAACCCTGGCCCTAACAACAAAGAAAGAACAAACCCCCCAAAACTAAACCCCTCTACCACTTATACCCCCACAAGAACACCTAATTCTCTCTTTATAGCATATCTCAACATACGTAGCTTAAACAATAAAATTGCTCACCTTCTTGCCCTCTTAAACATACATTCATTTGATATTCTATGTCTTACTGAAACATGGCTCAAACCTGTAACCCAGAACAATGAAATCACCCCACCTGGATACAATATTCTGAGAATTGACTGCAAAACCAAAAAGGGTGGGGGTGGCAATTCTCTACAAATCAGGGCTACAAGTTACTTCACTAGATGCACAACTACCTTCAGATAGTAATGCGGAAATCCTTATTACTAAACTTCAGATCAATGCCTGTAAATCCATCTATATCATATGCTCCTACCTTCCTCCTGGCAATAACATCAGCACCCTTGAAAATATCCTTAACTGGCTCTCAACTTGCTTCCCACAAGAGACCATAGTGCTGGGTGACTTTAATATAGACTGGAATAGCTGTACTTCAACCAAACCTACTACCCATATAAATCTATATGGCTTTACCCAAACAATTACCACCCCCACCAGAATCCATAAACCCAGCAACAAAGAAAGCACCTTAGCCTGGATTTTAATAAATAGTCATCCCCTGACTTACAAAGCAGGCACCCTCCCTGACGACATTAGTGACCACTCACCGACCTATATAATTAGACAAAAGGTCAATATCCCCAACCCAATCTTTTATAGAACTACCCGGAACAACAGAAATTTTAACCCAGAAAGCTTCCAAATTGAACTTAAGGCATGTGATCGGTCACCCCTAAAACACCTTCAACTAGAGGATGCAGTGTTATACTTTAACACCAAATTCTTACAAATATTGGATAGCTATGCCCCTACTCGCTGTGTCAGAACTAGGAACAAAACTGCTTCATGGCTCACAAAAGAGACTAGACATAAAATCCTACTAAGAAATAAAATCTGGGCCAAATGGAGAATTACTGAAAACCCAACAGATCATCAAAACTTTAGACAGTTGAGAAATGCTACTAAAAAATCAATAATTCTAGATTAAAAAAAACTATTACTTTCAACTTCAGCAAACTCATCAACTCAAACCACAAAAGTTCTGGACAGGTATTAATAGACTCCTACACCCAGGGCACTCCAAAACACCTACCCCATCAGGCACCACCCACAACAATCCCAAGCATATTGCTGATGCCTTTAATACCTTCTTCACAGAAGCTGTCCAATCTCTAGCTAATTCCCTACCTCCTGTTAGCACAAGCATGCCTTCCTCCACAACTAGCTTACCTCCCTCATTTCATTTACAACCAGTTCCAACATCCCTCATCTGCACCCTTCTTCAAAAACTCAAACCATGCACCCCCTCAGCTGACCATCTACAAGCTGAATATCTGCAAATAGCAGCTAAGGTTCTAGCATATCCCATTTCCATCCTAATAAATAGAACCATTACTAAAGGAACCATCCCATCACTCTGGAAAATCTCTCATCCCACTACATAAGGGCGGTAACTCAACTGAACTCTCAAACTTTCGCCCAATAGCCTAACTCTCTCCTTTAGCAAAAATCATGGAAAATGCATCCACCGACAATTGCTAGATCACTTACTCCAAAATAACTTACTAGCCAACTGTCAGCATGGTTTTAGGCCATTCCACAGTACCACCACTGCTCTCTTGTCCTTTTCTGACTCCATTAACAAAAATCGTAATAACAATATGCTATCATCTGCACTCTTTATTGACCTGTCAAAGGCCTTCGATATGGTTAACCACCAGCTACTTTTAAATATACTTAAATCCCTCTCAATAGATACATAGGCATTACAATGGTTCAAGTCCTACTTAGAAAATGGGCAACAAGCTGTCCTTTGGGATAATAATCTATCCACACATCTTCCTATAACTCTTGGTGTCCCGCAAGGCTCTATTTTGGGCCCTCTCCTATTCTCAGTTTTTATCAATGATCTAAATGTAAAAATTCCTCAAGCCACCTGCATACAATATGCAGATGATTCTACACTAATATGCTCTGCTACTTCCTTAGCTGAACTCCATTCCCTTACCCAAACAGTGTTTAACATAGTTGAAAACTGGTTCCTACAGCGCTGCCTCCTACTGAACCCCAAAAAAAACAACATTATTGCTATTCACTCCTACATAAAAGTCCTCCCCAATAGACTTCACAGTTATATACAGTAACAGCACTGTCATATCTCCTGAACCAACCACCAAACTCTTAGGTGTAAAAATTGACCACAACCTTAACTTTGACACACACATCAATGCTATAATTAAATCAGTCAACAGAAAACTAGGCTCCTTATACAGAATTAAACCCTTCCTGACACCATTATCTAGGACTACTATTGACCATACCCATCTTATCTCCACCCTTCTGTACGCCTCACCCATTTACACCAATCTATCCAAAAGCAACCTCAACAAACTGGCAACCTCCTATAATAACATTGCCAGATTTGCCACTGGCTCCCCATTTAGAACCTATCATTGTCACAACCTGAAACAGCTAGGATGGCTCGAACTGCAAAATCAACTTCAGCTTCAACAACTTATTATCATCCGCAAGATCCTCTATCATCCTAGTAACACTCCAGTACTCACTAGCCTTATCTCCCCCTACAAAAATCTCACAGCCCTACGCTCTGCAGATAAATTACTAGTAGCCTTAAAAATCCAATAACAAGGCTGGGGACTCTGTTCTCCAACTCAGTGGGGAAAATCTGGAACTGGCTTCCCAATGAACTCTCATCTGTCTCTCCAACACCACTTTTCAAAAAGCAACTTAAAGCTTACCTTAAAACTCACTGGCTATGCCCATGTACTAACCCAGACTAACAATCCCCTTCTAGCTATGCTCACTGAATGTTCAAAGAGTAGAAGCTGTAAGCTACCTTAACTCTGTGCTTACTCTTTCTTGGGAATTACCATAGAGTATAATTGCTTAACAAGCTTTCTAATGTATTAACATGACTCTACCTTTAAAATTCTTGTTTTCTTTCAGTAAGTAGGATTGGTTAGCTACCTAAAGTCGGTTGTAACTTTGATTTTCTTTAGGAACCCTCCTCAGAGTATGAACTTGCTTAGCAAGCTCTCAATTACATTAGCATGTTTTCTACCTTATAAACATTTGTTTTTTCTTGTTCTTCTTTTTAAAATATGTTACTTATATTATCTCTAAGCTGCCATAGAATAAGTGCATTCTAGTCTTAAATTGTACTGTACTTGTCATTGCTACTACCTGTTCAGTGCTTTATCTGTTTAGTGGAGCTTATCTCCCTGGGCCTCTACTGAAAATGGACCTATATCCAGTTAGACTTGCCTGGTCAACAAATGTAAAATAAAAAAATAAATAAATAAATAAAATGTGACTTTATTTGCCAAAAGAAATACCATAATGCAAAATTCAGACTTGTGATGATAAGTAAAGTAAAGCTGCTATCATGTTTGTATACACACACACACACACACACACACACACACACACACACACACACACACACACACACACACACACACACACACACACACACACACACACACACACACACATATATATATATATATATGTGTATAGATGTATATATATATATATATATATATATATATATATATATATATATAGGGATCTACTTTAGAAGAGTGAAATGCCACATACTCACGTTTCATAATGCCAAGGTGACTTCATTGGCAACCGCATTTCACCAACCTCTTGAAACACTGACTGAAAACTCCAGGTAAGTAACCACTTAGCCACACTGCAAAATAAATTAATACCGAAGCAATTTAAGTGGACCAATGTGGAAGACTTCACCCCCACACATGCCTATGTGGGGGGCTGTTCTTCCCCCCAACTAAATATACCAACTCCAAGATCGCACTACAGCAGGAGTAAGAGGCAAAGTTCAACATGGCGGCCAACTGGTTACTTACCTGGAGTTTTAAGTTGGTGTTCCGAGAGTTCGATGAAATGCAGTTGTCGGTGAAGTCATCTCGGTGTTATGAAAGTCGGGTATGGGACATTTCACTCTTATAAAGTAGACCCATATATATATATATATATATATATATATATATATATATATATATATATATATACATAGTAAATGTGTACTATTATTGCCACTTTGGCCAGTGTACAGTATTATGTACTTGTTCACAACGGAGAATTTATGAAGAGTTCACTGTTGATCTACGTAATCAATTTCTTAACATGAGTTATCAAATGGAAGACATTAATACAGCAAAAGAACAACTGTAGAATATGGACAGACAGGATTTATTAAGGTATAAGAATAATGAAGAAGCTTCATTAGATAAGAAAACAAATAAGTGGAAATTGTCTCTTGTTACTATATATGCGAAAGCATCCATAAAATTCAAGCTATTGTTAACAGATATTGGGGTATTCTTAAATCATATCAACAGGTGAGCACAATTGTACCTGACAGATGCCAATTTGTTTATAAGGGAGCTAATGCTACAGGTCATTTTTTTTGGGGGGTGGATATAGAAAATCTCATATAATGGATAAAAACAGTTGTGCATTGATGGATTTATGATCAAGGGTTGCAAATAGTGTGTTCTCTGTTCTTATTGTCATCATGTAAGGAACACTAAGGAATTTACTTCAGTGAATACTTCTCAAATACTTGGATAAATTTGTTCATTACTTGTGAAGCAATGGGCATAATTTAGCAGTTTGCATGTGTAAAGCATTTTATGTTGGAAAATGACTAAGTTATTCAAACTTCAGATGTCAGAATACTTAAATACCAAGTTTTTATTTGTTGGCATAGATCAAGTATTAGTAAATACTAGAGGTTGGCAAAAAGTCTTAATAGAAAAGGAAAAAAGTTGGATCATGAATCTGTGGGCATTGTTTAATCCTGTGATAAATTAATATTCATTAGTCAGATGAACATTTATGAGGTAATTACTTTAAAAAATAAGAATGTAACCTTTAAGAAAGTTATTAATTTGATTTTGGTGCCATTTTATATTTAAATAATGTTGTGTCTTTGGTTAGGTTATGTTACTGATGAAGATGCTTGGTGCATCGAAACTGGTTTAATCTGCTAGTGTTTTCATTGTTGTTTGTCGCTGCTTTCCATAAAAAGAATTATTGATATTTTTCATGTTCATTAGTAGTGCCAGCTTTGTTTTGGAACATTGAACAGTATTGTCATTTTAAGAGAATGAGTGTATCCCATAATGCATTGCATTCTAGCCTTTAGGGCAGTCTGTTAAAGATGACTGAAGTTCTGTTGAGCTGCCATTTTGTTTAAAATAAAAGTTATCTGTTTGACTAAAATGCTGCTGTATCCTGACTTATCGCATTTTGCCAGCCTGAGAACTGTTTTTTTTTTAGATGAAGTATTGAAACACACCTTCTAATTTACAAAACTGGCCCACATTATTCTGTATAAATCTGCCAAGCGTGGAATTATTTTACTGATTTTAGACTGTTTTACCTCATAAAGTACTCATTTAACTGGATTTATGTTGAAAAAAATAATTTAAAGCAAAATGACAACATTTAATCCACCAGAGCCATTTAACTTCTCAAAATCCATTGGTTGGCCTGCCTGGGGGCAAAGGTTTCCTCAATTTGGAGTGGTAGATAAATTATCCAAGGAATCAGATAAAATGCTGCTAAGTACTTTACTGTTTGTGTAGAATGTGCAATCTAGGGCATATACAGTCCGGGTTCATTATCAGAAAGCCAGAGTTTTGCATATGTGTCATCAATTGGTAAATTTAATGGAATAAAAAACTGCAACTATTCTGTCTCATATCGCCTACTTAGAGGCAATCTCTGTTTGACTTACAAAGCCATGTCTGACCCAGCTCTGTTAGAAATGCTACATCTAAAGAAATCCCAATCCCTCCATACCACATGCTCCAGAGACCTCATCCTCATTACCACAATCATCAGAACACACTGGAGGGACAGGTTCATAACCCAGAGACTGCCCATGCTATGGAATAGACTTCCCATATATGTCAAGCAGAGCACCTCACTGCCTCTCTTCAAGAGAAATCTTGATGAGTGGATGAGAAATAGAAAATTCACCCCAAAGATAACTCCAGAGGCTTTACCCCACAGAGGCACTGGGAACTAAGGTCGGGTGGCACAATGCCAGGGTAATCCTATGGGCTAGGCTTGTAAAGTCCCCAGGGCCATTAACCTAGTACACACCTATGAACCTATGAACATTTTGTGCCAAAAAGAAATATATGAAAGGACATGCTTCTACTAATGTGCACCAGTCAATGGTGAATGTGCTGAAGCTTCTGTAAGGTAATTGTATGAACTAGCTGAAAACTGATGGTTTAATGGCATGAAAATTAATAAATAAGAGGAATAATTGTGATAGGGATGGTTGGTGTAGAGGTGTCTGAAAAGTTGCAACTTAAAGTGAATTTGACTTTAGAAAAATTAATATATAGAGGTGAAATTAGCTAAAAGGCAGAATGCTAATTTAAATATGGCAAATGATGTGTGAGGAAAAATGCTGACATTATGACTAGTTTAAAAATAGGTATAATTCTACATAAACTATGCAAATGCATGAGACACCAAATAAGTTTTAAGTCCAGAAAATGTTTGAAGTGTGACCGTTATCGAGCTGAATCACAGCATTGTCCTAGATATGGCAAAAGGTGTAAGAAATGTAAAAGACTGGACTGTTTTTCTGCTGCTTGTAAAACAATACTGATTAAGGAGGTTGCTTCAGACAATAAAACTGAAGATAATGTACAAAAAAAACATTATTTTTGGTGTCAGTCAGTACTGTGGCTGCTTTTGAAACAGACTGGCATGTAAAATGTCTTACTAGTGGAACTCAAAGTGAGTTTCAAGATTGATACAGGAATTCATGTTACTATGATATCATGTGCTACCTATAGACGTTTCTCAAAATGTCTGCAGTTGCATGAAGCAGAGTCTAAAACTTGTAACCATGCAGCCAGACTCATGTGCCTTGGTAAATTTCTAGCCAGGTCTGAGTGGAAGGGGCACAAAGCCTGAGTTCTGCATTTATGTGCTTGGTGGTCCATATATAAATAATTTGCACAGCATGGCTGTGTTATGTAGAATAGTCTTAATTGCCAAAATAAATGAAATCAGTGTAGACATGTTTGATGAAGTTGGGTCTGCTTACTGGTGAAGCAGTAAAAATTAAGTTAAAACAAAACTCTGTTCCATGTGCCTTGACCACACCCTGGAGGGTGTCATTTTCTTTTCTTCCAGAAGCAGTTGCAGAGCTTAGATGAATGTATAAGTTTTATATAACTGAGCTGAATAAGTGATGCGCTGCTGTAATCACAGTGATTTAGAAAACTGATCACATGCAAAATATATGTTGATTTAAAAAAGGTCAATTGCTCTACAGGGAAAGAAAGGTTTATCTTGTCTATGTTAGAAGACATAGCCCCCAAGCAAATTAACTTTAAAGTGCTTTCTATATTTATATTATATTAAACTCTATATAAATACTATAGACAAAAGAAAGTCAAAAGCTAACAGCCATTGTTGCACCAATAGATTTGTTTCAAAAGTGCTATTTGGTACAACCTCAGCACCTGAAATCTTTCAGTATTTAGTGAGGGAGAACCTAAAGCAAATTACTCATTTATGATATGCACTTAATGATATTGTTTTTTGTTGTTATGGGTAATATCCTTTTATTTGGTCCAAATGAAAAATACATGAGCCAAGGGTACATGCAATGCTGCAAAGTGCAAACTATTCAGACGTCCAGGCTAAAACTGCACCAGGATAGTGGCTGTTTTGGAAAGACTTAACTCTAGTCTTTTGGTGACAATATAAACACTAGTGGAATCATACCAGATGCAAGGCAAAGTCAGAGCAATAGCTGAATTATAAAGTCCATCTTCTGTGACTGAATTAAGACTAGACACAGCATGATTATTTGGGCAAATTTATACTAAATCTCTCAACTGTACTATGTCTGTTAACTGATGTTTTAAAGAAAAGTGTACTCTGGATATGGGGAAGTGTGGAAACCCAAACATTTTGCAGATAAAAACAAATGCAAACTACTGTTCCAGTGATAGCATATCATGCTATCACTAAAGTGACAAAAATGTGTATAAATGCTAGAAGTTATCATCAAGATGCAAAATTGCTCCAGATGAATTAACTAATGTTATGTCCAGTTATCTGTTGCTCCAGAATGTTGACCAAGACTGAAGAGAGATTTTTGCAGATGAAAACAGAATATCTGGAAAATGTGTTGGCATCCAGGGCCATGTAAAAAATTCTTCAGGTACCTAATAGGACTTGAGAGTTTCCAGTTCTAGACAGGCCACAAACCACTAGTTCCTTTAAACAAATTCTATGACCTTGTCAAAGTGCCACCCAAATGCCAGCAACTGTAGTGATACTGGGAAAGTCTAACAGAGCAGTGCATGTGTCTGGGAAGAAGTTAGCTGTTGCAGATGTGCTATCCACAAGTCCTGTATGTGACCAGCCTCTAACTAAAACAGAAGATAATGTTGTCACAAATGTGCAGAGCATGATGAAAGCCAGATAAGTGACTACAAAAAGACAAGAAAGGCTAAAGTAAGTTACTCACAAATGACTGAATGTTACAGGCTGTTGCCCAGTTTGTCTGACATGGATGTTCAAATTGATAGATACATAGCAAGCATGTTATGCAAAAAAACTGTACATTCTTCCACAACTATCAGACCTTGATGGCTTGTTGTTTCTAAAACAGAACTGTAGTCCTCTCATATCAGTGAGCAGAAGTGTTACGTGAAATACATGGAGGTCATCAAGGCCTGACCAAATGACAAAAGAGCCAAAATGCCTGCATGGCAGCCAAACATGAACTAAGACACTCTTAATATAGTGGCCAAGTATCAATTCTGTATTGTGCATGAACCATAACAAAGGAGAGAGCCCTCAATGCCAATTGCATTGCCACAAGGTCCATGGCAAAAGATAACTGCTGAGTAATGTAAGTTTGAAAGTAAAAACGACCTCATAGTTATAGATTGTTACTGTTGAGATATAGAGATAATCCATGTACTTATTAGAGATAGCCAAAAAATCATTGCCAGATTCAAGCTAATGTTCTCAAGATATGGCATACCCACTGAACTATTTACTGGCAATAGTGCTTAGTTTATGTCAACTGAGTTCCAGTAGTTTGCTAAGACTAGAGCTGTATTCATACTACTTCAAGTCCTCACTATCTGTAATCAAACACTGAAGTTGGCAGAAAACTGTAAACAGTCAAAAAGATACTGAGACACCCAATCCTTGCAGAGCTCTCACTTCATACTGAGCTTCTCCATACAGTTCTACAGGAGTATGCCCTTTGCAGTTAATGCTTAGAAGACAAAATAAGCACAGACATGTCATTGTTGGAGTCAAAATTTAATACAGTAAAATTACATTCCCAAAAAGCTAAAGTTTGCATTAAATGCCATTATGCATGCTTGAAGGTAGGGGGACGAAAAAGTGGAACACATCAGGCATTGCTGTGCAAAACACAAGTGACATGAGATCCTATATGATACAAACTGATGATGGTACGACAGTTAGACAAAAAGGTACACAAACTCTGAGGCATATCCTATTGGTTACTGATGAGTCTCAACTGGAAAGTAGTGCTCTGAACAGCAACCTGTGTGATTCTCATACAAGAGTAATCATGTCAATGTCAAATTAGAATGTTCCAGTTTCTTCATATAGACTACCTCAGCAAAACATCCAAGACAAGGGATCCAACCAGTGCAATCACATCTGAGTGTTCTTGTTTCTTGTTCTGTTGACCTTGTTTTAGTTAGTGACTATAACAATTCAAATGCTAGTCATAACAGTTTGTCTCCTAGTTTTCCATCAACAGGTACCATATTAATTTCCAAAGTGAATTCCAGTGTTGCTACATGTGTTACTAGTAGTGAGTGACAAATCTAAAGTCCAAATCAATATCAAGCTTAAGACTGTACAAAGGACAGCTATTTGTAGCTATACCTTCCACAATAACATATATACCTAGCAATGTTTTGTTTTAGGTAGTGTTTCATACACAACCATATTCATCACATTTATAAACACAATATACATTAACAAGATCAGTCCAGAGTGTCAGTCTGTAGTGCATTGGTTGTAAACCTCACATTTTGTACATTCCAAGGCTTCTCTTTCTCTCTCTCTCTCTCTGCATTGCTGTGCAATTGTGCGCCATAGCCAGATGGATAATCTCAACAATTTTTCCTTAGATACAGCTGTTGTACAATAGTGCAGTCTTCATCTTTAGTACATCTCTGGTCTCAGAAGTATTGCTAGTGAGCTGTGACCTATTAAACCACCTGACAAAAGCTCAGTCAGAAATACCCGTCTACAGAGCACCTCCTAAATCAGTCCAGAAAGCAACCCTTTTGTGATAACAGTTCTTAGAATTATGGACAGTTGGACTACCCTTGTTTCTCCAGCCAGGATTGTTGACTTGGATCTCCAGAGGCAGTGTAGCAACTGCCTTGTGGACACTGACAGCCCTCTACTAATAACTCACTCTAGTACAGGGTGCGAGAGATGTAGTTACACCAAGAATCTTGAATCCCTGCTCTGTCACATATGAAACAGTTAGAACATTAATCATATCATTTTCCCTTTTGTGGTAGGGTTTGTTGAACACTATTTTAGTGTTCTGTTGTTTTTTTTATTTTAATATGACTATTTGTATATGGTATGCGATGTATTTGTTATGGAGAGTTTTAGATATATCATCACACGATTATTCTTTTTGGTTTGAATGAATTGACTTCATTGCACAGGCATACATTGATTATTTATATAGTCTATTATTATTGTATTTTTTATTATTATATCTTGTATAGTTTATTGAAATTAAGCAGAACATGTAGTCATATGAATTGATTTAGTTATTTTTATGTAAAATGTTAGTAACGTTTATAGGATATATTGTTTACATATATATGCTTATATATAAATGCATTGGTATTGTATTTTGATAGGGGTGATCTCAAGTGATGAAATGTACGTAAAGTTCATTCATTCATTAATTTATTGGCACCAGTTCACTTTAAAATTTCAAACATTTTGTGAATTTTTGGATCCAAAGTGGGATATTTAAATGCACATTAAAATGATGCAATTCATTCTGATGAAGTCCACCCTAGAGTGGATGAAAGCGTTCAATGTTTATGAGATTTTTACTTTTTTTATTAAAGATGATTATTTTTACCACTTTGGGCATTGGCATTGAGTTTGATTTGCATCCGTAACACTTTGGCATTCATTTGACTTTTGTGGACTGTTTATATTCGAAACAGTAACACTGAAGAGTTTGTCAACTCACCCACCACTACTCATGCACATAGTACCACTAATCATACACATAGTACACATCCAACACATAAATCAACATTTCTCTCAAAAAACTTACAGAAACACCAGATACTTCCAAAACAAAAAACTGCTACAACTAACACAGTTCCCACGGCAGCCAAAACACATAGCAACACCAGTGTCTCACCTACCAAGCCCTAAAGGCGTAACACTCAAAAAACAAATTCATTGGAGACACCATAGTGAGACACACAGATGCCCCACTCACCAGGTTGGATAAGGAGAAAGTCACGGTCAGCTGCTTGTCCGGTCCCAGGATTCGTCAGATCACACATGCACTCTGTCATAGCTCATATTGGAGTGAATGATCTTGAGATGTACCTCACTGGACTATATGAAGCTTTTGTATATGTATTCACATGGAGCTTTTCTCCCCGGGCCTCCATTGAAAAAGGGTTCAATCTGGCCCAATGGACTATCCCAGTTAACAAACTGCAAATAAATAAATAAAATAAAAATATTACCTTCACCTAGAATGATGCGACAGTGTAAATAAAACATGATAAATTTCAATAATTGGCTTAGTTTTTGGTGTCACTCAAGGGGATCCACTTTCTGTCAGCCTGGGATGACATGGTCGACAAACCTCACTGCTTTGCCAGAGACGGTTTGCACCTGACACCTCTAGGTTTTTGGTTGCTGGCAAAGGCTCTTGCCTCCCCCATAGTGTCTTTTTAGACAAGGTCTCAAAAACATTACAAATGTGAAATTAGCCAATCAGAACAAAATAAGGGTCTTGCTGCTAAATGCTAGGAGCTTAAACCAAAAACTGCACTCACTGGAAGTGCTTCTATCATTAGAAGATGTAGATGTCTGTGCATTCAGAGAAACCTGGTTCAAGGCCTCAGAGAGTACCCCAGCCTTGCAAGGCTACAATGCCTTCAACCCCTTCTGACCACAAAACAAATGTGTGAGATCCAAAGGAGGAAGTGTTTCTATCTATAATAGAGATAAATTCACCTCCCGACTAGTTAGATTGGGCAACTCAGTGGAGTTACTCCAAGCTCAGACTACTGTGGGTAAGTCATAGCTAGCTATAGATCCCCTTCCATGGATCATGATGTGCATGAGGCCTATTTGACCAAACTAGAGTCAATCCAAATATTGCCAAACGTTCTGGTGATGGGTGGTTTTAATTATCCCACCATCAACTGGGAAACCTACTCTAGCCCTAACTCATTAGTGCAAAAGTTCCTTGACTTTGTTAACTCAAATGCCCTGGAACAAATTGTTCAAACCCCAACAAGAGGAACAAACATACTAGATCTAGTTCTCGCTAACATGACAAACAGATGCACACCACAACTGTCGGAACCTCATTAGTTAAAGCTGACCACAAATCAATTGCCTTCAAATTGGCACTAACACCAGAGCTCCCAAAGGGCAAATTTAGACTAAGACTTCACCAAAGCAAACTATATCATCCTAGGGAAAGGTATAAATCATTCCAGGCTCCACCCCCAGCTGGAAGTGGTAACTACACCAAAGCTCACACTAAAGCCCTGTACGATCACTTGTATAAGTGTATAGACTTGGCTGTTCCAGAGAGAATCAAAGCCAGAGCCCCAAGTAAAAAAAGACACCCTGGTGGACATCCAGCATCAACAAACTTTACAATAAGCACAAATAGTTGCTGTCTAAGAAAACTAAGGTGAGACCCCCAACAATGGAAAATCACCCTGCTCACCTCAACAGGTAAGTAAGACAACATGTCAAATCCTCTTAGTGTAACTTTAAGAAAAACATAGCAATCACAGCCAAGGATAACCATAAGGCCTTTTACAGCTATGCACGTAGTCTAAAAAGTAGGACCCAAGCATGTGCCGTACTAGTGACTAATGGTATCACACACACTGATGCTGCAGAGATAGTAAAACCTCCTAGCAGACAGATTTGGCAAAAATGTCACTATCTTATCCCCTCCAAACTTATCACAAACCTTGCCCCCAATTTCTCCCCATACTACATATCTGAAGAGCAGGTCATTAAAGCCTTGTCTAAGGCAAAAAACACAGCCTCTATCGGACCAGATGGCGTCCCAGACTGTCTTCTAAACAAACTAAAACATGAGCTAGCATCACCATGAAGTACCCTGTTCAATCACAGCCTAACCATGGGCTATGTTCCTGTGGAATGGAGAACAGCAGCAATTATTCCCCTCCACAAAGGTGAGTTAGCAACAGACCCAGGGTATTAAAGACCCATAAGTCTGACCAGCCTCATCTGTAAAGTCATGGAAAGTGTCATCATGGATTTCATAAATAAAGATATAGGTGACCTCAAAACCCTAGATCCAACCCAATGTGGCTTCATCAAGGGCAGATCTTGCCTGTTAAACCTGGTGGATTTCTTTGAAAATATGACCATGGTCATTGACAAGGGCAAATCTGTGCACACAGCATACCTCAACTTGGCAAAGGCATTTGACACAATCCCACACTCAGGCATTACTGATAAACTTAGCAACCAAATGTAAATCCCTTTGTTGTAAGATGGGTTGGCAACTGGCTCGCAAACCACTCACACACTATTAAAGTGGGTCACTCCACATCAACCATCAGACCTGTCACTAGCGGGGTTGCCACAGAGTCAGTGCTGGGGCCCCTACTGTTTGGTATATACTTCTCAGAAATTCAGGCAAAAAGTAAGGGGCTGTGGCTGACCAAGTTTGCGGGCATCTGCAAACTGGGTGCAATTACAGAATCCCCAAATGATGTCAGTATACTTTAGGAGGGACTTACAAAGACCAACAACTGGTTTTCTTAGTCACGGTCTCAAAATGAATGCAGAGAAATGCATCATAACTCCCTTCAGAAAAAACAATGTCCCTTCACACTATCAAATTAACAACAATACCCTGTGTACCTACAAAGTGGTAAGAGATCTGGCATCACAAGTAGACTGTGACCTTAACTTAGACCACCATGTGTCTACTGTAGTAAGGAAGGCTTTCTACATAGCACACTTGATTAACAAAGACATCACCTCTAGAGCAAAGGAGGTTATAACCCCTCTATACTCGTTACTAATCAGGCCCATAATTGAGTATAACATCCTCTTCAGCATGTACCATGCAAAGCACCTGCAGCAATTGGAGAGATCTCAAAGGTTTCTAACTAAGAAGATCAAGGAACTCCAGCACATGTCTTACACAGACCATCCTTGTCACTCTACTCAGTATCGTATAGACTTCTTAGGGAGACTTATGCCTGGCTTACATTGTAATGGCCTGACCCCTCCTAATGAATTTTCTGCACATTTGTAAATCAAACAGGACTAGACCTACTCATTCCAGTGACCTAAATATGGCCTGCAACTTGAATAGGATGTGTTTGAGGGACAGATTTATCTCCCTTTGACTGCCACATCTTTGGAATAAGCTACCAGTTCTTGTGAAGCAGAGCACCTCTATAACACTGTTCAAAAGGAACCTGGATTTGTGGATGGGGCACCAGAAATTCTTACCGGGGATAGCACCCACAACCCTCCTAGACATGGGCATTACTAAATACACCCCTGGATACTGACTAGCATATCTATTGTATTACATTGGGAGGAAATGGCTAGGCTTGAAATTGATTTGGGTCGATAGCCTAGTAACCTCCTATGATCCTATGATCTCTCTCTTTATCTCTCTCTCTCTCTTTAGTGGGAGAGATATGAAAACTGCTAGTGCCTCTGTATATCTATATACATATATATATATATATATATATATATATATATATATGTGTGTGTGTGTACACACACACACACACATATATATATATCTATATACATATATATATATATATATATATATATATATATATTAGTCCAACTGAGCCAGTGTCCCATTTTCACTGGAGACCTGAGGTGAAAAGCTTCAGACAGTTACTACAACATTACAGAAAAGAAAAACGTGTTTTATGGAAACATTACAGTAATGTGTTTTACATGAGAACATTAGAAGTTTACAAAGGGTCTAAGAATGAAGTTTACATAAACATTACAGTAATGTGCATAACATGCTGTACAAAAGTTTAAATCAACAAAAAGAGAAAGATATGCAAATGAGATAGGACACTTGCAACAGGTGGGTGTTAAAAGTGTGAGAAGTAGTAAGGTAGTAAGGTGGGATTTAAGTGGGATCATTGCAATGACAGGTGTTGGCATTTAGGAAAAAAGTTTTAAGTTCGAATTTAAAGATATTTATGTTAGAAATGATTCAGATGTTAAGGGTATGTTTGTTCCATGCATGGGAAATGCTATATTTGTAAAGAATTTCACCAATGTTTTTGTTTGGTTTATAGGTGTCGAGAAGGAGCTGGAAAGAGCTGCAGAGAATTCTGGGAGGGGTATAATGTGATATTAGTAAGGATAGAGCAGGACAGCTAAGGGGTTTTAAGACTAAAGTATGAGTCATTTGCAGCTGGAAGTGAAGCAGTTGCTGGGGGAAGTCAAGCCACTGGAGTTGTTTTAGTGCATGGCAGTGGTGTGATTTGTAGGGTTGGTTACTAGCAAACATTGCAGCACTATAGTATGATTGACAGAGTTTAGCCAAAAGGGAGGATTATAGATGTGAAAAGGTGGAGGAGGCATAAAGTAGACATGGAAGGAAGAAGGCCTGAGCTAGTTTCTGCCTAGAGTCAGGGGCTAGGTATTTTTTATGTCTGTAGATTAGGCCAAGTTTTTGATTGGTCTTTTTGATACAGTGCTGAATATGGGTATCAAATTTTAAATGGTCATCGATAATAACACCTAGAAATTTAGTATGTGGGTCAGGCTGTATGATGGTATTGTCGATAGAAAAATGGTGAAGGTTGTTTTGAGGTTAGATAGGGTTTTTGGAAAAAAAGAGTAGTAGATTTGTTTTTTGGGGGGATTTAGAATTAGTTGGTTGTTGGTTACCCATTTTTCTACAAATAGGAAGCTATGTTGAGTAGTAGAGAGGCGGTTAGAGAAACTGTCAGAACAGGTAATAAGGGTAGAGTCATCCACATATTGTATCAGAGGGGATACTGCACAGGAAGTATGTAGTTGGTTTGTGAAAATATTAACGAGTAGAGGGCCAAGAATCGAGCCTTGTGGCACTCCAGTTTGGATTGGTAAGTAAGGGGTGCAGGCAGCCTACCATCTTACTGATTGTTGTTTATTAGTGAGATAGATAGAGAACCATTTAATAGTAGAGGGAGATAAGCTGAGTTGTGATAGTTTATCAAGAAGTTTGGAGTGTGATAAGGTTTCAAATGCTTTAGAAAGGTCAAGAAAGAGGCAAGACACCAGTAAATTTTTGTCCATGGCTTCGGCAACGGTTTGCGTAAAGGACAGTAGGGCAGTAGATATACTATTATGGGGTCTGAAGCCATGCTGTATGGGGGATAGGAGGTTATTATCTAGAAGGTACTTAATAAGCTGTCTGTGAATGGATTTTTCAAGGAGTTTAGATAGCGGAGAGAGGATAGCTATAGGTCTGTAGTTGGATGGTTCATTGCTGTTGTCTTCCTTGTGTAGTGGAGTGATAAAGAATGATTTCCATATATCTGGGATGGTGAATTCTTGAATAGATCTATTGATCAGGATAAAGACAGAGTAGGCTAATGAGTGAGGGGCTAGTTTAAGAAAGATGGGCTGAAGGTTATCAGAAGAGGGGGAACATGGATTCAGCTTAAGTAGGAGGGATTTGATGTAAGATGTTGGGATGGGGTTGAGTATGAAAGAGGGAGTATTGGTGAAATGTAGAATGGGGTGTGCATGTTTATTGTTCTGACACTGTAGGTGAGTTTGTGAATAGATTCAATGAGGTATGAATTTAGAAGAGTAGCAGTTTTAAGGGGGGTTTGTCGGGGTAGGGGTTAGGGGTAGAAGGGTTGCCTGGGTGCAGGATCTTATTAATAGAGTGCCGGGTAAGACTTATGGGTGAGTTGAGTATTGGAGTAGAATATATATATATATATATATATATATATATATATATATATATATATATGTGTGTGTGTGTGTGTATATATATATATATATACATATACACACACACACACACACACATATATATATATATATATATATATATATATATATATATATATATATATATATACATGGATATACACACATATATATATATATATATATAAATATATATATATATATATATATATATATATATATATATATATATACAAATATATATACATAGATAGATATAGATACAGATATAGATACATCATTACACTCTGTAAGAGTGAAGGTTCATATGAGTGCATGTTTTTTTCCTTTGTTGTACAGCCTTTTAGCTGTTCTGCATGTGGGAACACTTTACATTGTGGGATAGGTATTCACCCTTAGCCTATTGTTGTGCAATTTCATAGTGGGTAGATGTAATTAACAGGACATGTGAGGAGTGCAGTGGGACTTGCCCCTAGCAAAAAAAAAGTTTTTTTTAGAGTTCAATCATTTTAGATTTGTTCAAAAATGATCACTGTTTTTTAATTAATTGTTCACTTTTTATGTATATGTGTGTGTGTGTGTGTGTGTGTGTGTGTGTGTGTGTGTGTGTGTGTGTGTGTGTGTGTTCTGTTGTTATTGCCTTTTTAAGACTATTATAGAGTATTGCTATTTAAGAGTGGATGTATCCCATAATGCATTGCATTCAATCTTTGGTACAGTGTGTTTAAGATGACAGAAGCAGTAACACTATTTCTGATGAGCTGCCATTTTGAAGAGAATAAAAGAAACATGTTTGATTAAAATACTGCTATATCCTGTCATTTCTCATTCTCCCATCATGAATAATTGGTTAACCATTGGTAAATGTCATAGCATGAATTATTTAATGTTAGGATGTGAGCTAATGCATTTGTACATTGCCTTTCTTGTTAGACATCAAACCCTTTTAAAAGGGGCTTAAGTTCTCTGAAATGCTTACCAAAGCCACGTCTTTTCATTAGTCATCCACTGATTCCAGTCATTGGGAAAGTTTGCCTTTCCTAACATACTTGTTATATCATAGATAATCCAAGCAGGACTAAAATATTGCAACTAAGATTGTTTAAACAATTAGAGTTGATTACCGTCTCATACTTACCTACTCAGTTTTAGTCATTTAGCAACTAATCATACAGTATCTGCTAAAATACATCTCTAACAAATACTTTGCTGTGTAAATTGCAGCTTCACATGGGTCAGGTCAGTTGGACCCTATTTTTTCAGAAACTTTTCTAGTTGCATTCATCATCCATCTCCTTAGATACCAGTGCAACCTAGTTTTAGCTCATATAGAAATAGATGATCTTAAACAATCTACTCACAAGGACCTGCTCAAGTACATGTTTGACCTTGATATGCATGAGTCCGAAGGTATGGAGACAGTGGTCTTCAGCAGTACCCTACCATTACCAAGAAAGATACCCCAATGCAATGATAAAATAATTGGTTTTAGCAATTGGCTGAATAGTTGTTATCATTCTCTACAGATCCAACACGTGCCAGTGTGGGAAGAGATGGTCAGATATCTTCCTGCTTTGCCATGGATAGCTTTCACCTCTTTCAGCATAGCTTTTGTATGCTGGCTAAAGTTTTTGCTGTCCCCATTTTACCCATTTTAGATAAGAGTCCATCGCTTAGACAATTCAACAAAGTAAAGTTTTAATTTGAATTATATTAGCACAGCACAAATCAATGTTAGGAGTTTAAAATAAAAGACACCTGAAGTCAACAATGTGTTACAGCTGTACTTGTTAGTGGGGTTAGCCACAGAACTAAGTAAAGGATAGGTAAAATGTAAAAGGTCAAAAAGGATAAAATGGTGGTAGGTAAAAAAACTGTGTGCAGCTCAGTCCTTCATGGCAAGAGGGATAGAATATAAGAAGTTCCTGAAGTGGGAGAAAGGATGCCAAATTGCAAAAATGTGCCCCCCCCTTTAAAAGAGGAAATAAAGTCAGAATCTGTGCATGTGGAACTTAAGACAATGGCACTCAACAGATATAAAAGTTCATGTATGGTGAAGCTACTTAAGAAAGAAAGATAAGACAAAGAAGCTTGCTGGACTTTTAACATCTCATATAATTGACCTACCCCTTATAATATGTTTTCTGCCTTTTTAATTTCTCCAAGTCTTTTGGGTTTCTATTACCATTATAGGAATGGACTCCATTCCTAAGTCAAAGTACGATTAAAGTTCATGAAATTAGTATTGTTTCAATCTTTGATGTCAGCCAGAAGTGATCTTTGCAGCACCCATAATCTGCCCAGTAATGACTCCTTCTGCAATTCATATGCAGTTACATGTATTGGTATCGTATCTAAATATGATTGTAGATTCTTTTTTTATAAGACCCATTGTTTCCACTACTATTGAAACTGTCTGGGCATCTTTCTTCCACATCGCTCTCGTTTCTGCATGCAAATCCTGATATTTTATGACTTTTGTGTCTATCTGTACACAAAACACTGTAGTCATTGGGTATATCAATTTCAATGATCAATGCTACTTTTGTCTTCTTTTCATGGACCACTATATCTGGTTTTCTCGCTTCTATCTTTTAAACTGTTGTAATGGCTGATCCCATGTGATGTAGACTTCATTATTTTCTATGATGTTTGTGTCTCATATTTCCAGTGTTTTTCAGCTACTTCAATACCATAATGTTTACACATTCTCCAGTGCCACATTATTATGCCTTTCAGTATACAGTCCTTCTGCCATTAGTATGTCACAACCAGCAATGAGGTGTGCAAGTGTTTCCAATTCTGTTTTACAAAACCTGAACTTCCCTGATTCTCTCACATATTCAATGGACTTTGTAAACCAATGTGTGCAGAGCCCACTATCTTGGGCCACCAATATTAAGTTTTTATCTTTTGGTTTCAATTTGCCTCTCGTTAACATTTCTGCATTCGATCCTGATCGACATGAGGTTCTTCCAGAATTTTTTTATACTTCAAACTATATTTATGCATTTTTCACATTTCTTGCCTTCTTATCTGATCCTTCAACTTATATTCTTTCTTTTGTTTTTTGACATATTCAGTTGCCACCAGATTTGTATCTACTTCTGGTTTGATTTCCATTCCTGCTTGACATCTATATGCTTCTGCTAGACTAAGCAGGGACGTCATCTTAGATTTATTCTCCTCATGTTTCAAAACTTTCACTACACTGGGAACTGTGAGGTTAGCAGATATGTGTGCAGTCCCTCGACTACAGATCTATATATGTAATCAAATTCAAGGAGGCCTATATCGCCTTTGGAATGGGGAATATATAATCTTGGTATGCAATGATTTTTATAAATCATTTGGTGAGCATGAGCATCCTTCTTGTTTTCATATCTAATCTATCCAACATGTTTTGGGGCCAGTCAATCATTCCAAAACCGTAAGTTAGGACAGGAAGAGCAAATTGGTTAATAGTTAGAATTTTGTTTCTAGATGGCAACACTGTTTTCAGGATTAATTTAAATCTTCTAAAATATTCCTTACTAAGTTTTTTTTTTTTTGCATTTGTTCATGTTTTATTGTTGATCCTTCATCAATTCCCAAATATTAAAGCAAAAAGTATAAATCAAGAGCAACGCAATGAAGGGCATAAAAAGTCACCTCAGGAAATACAATCCAAAATTCCAAAAATCCAAAAACGATAGTCCACAGATAAGTGATAAAAAATATGGATTTAATTTAGTGCACAGTGGTTAGCGCTTTCGCAAAATAGCTTCATCAGACCAATACTGAACAGTACATTTCAATTTAAATAGTCAAAAAAGCGGGAACATGCAATCAATATTTAAAGGAGCATCTCATGTATTACAAAAATAAATACAACTGCTATCTAAAATTCACAACTCAGAAATCTACATATAACAAGGCAGCCTATCTAATAAATAAAATCTGTACAATAAAGACTGAAAATATATATAAGTCACTATTATATACAAAAATCGCATAATATGCCAATAAATACATAGGAAACATATCCAGGAAGCACATGCATAATAATACATGTCCCTATACTCCTACCTAAAAACGTAAAAATTCATAATTGGGTATGTATTCATTTATGATATAGATCATAACATCTACTAACACATGGAGCTAACACACCACTCCTATATATGACTGCTCTGATTGAAAGTGGAGTACACATATCAAAAGACTACCAAAGAATGTAGGGATGTATGGATGTCAAGAATATATCATTCACAATTTCAACCTCCTCATCTTCAAATATGGTTTAATAGGTACCTTCCCATTCAAACTAGGGGGCATATCTGATCTGAGCTTGATAATCCAATTGGTCTCCTTGGACTCAGTTAGATTGCCAATATCACCACCTCTATTTGTATCATGCATTCTCTCAACAATCCTAAATTTAAAGGAATGGTCATCACCATTCTCCCCAACGTGTTTGGCCAACGCGTTATGAGGTGTTCCTTTCCTGATATGATATATGTGTTCACGCATTCTATCTCTAAGGCACCTGTTGGTCTTGCCAACATAGAATGCGGAACACACCGTACAGGATGACAGATATACAATATCAGTAGACATGCAATCCCCACTCGCTCGCACTCTAAAACTTCCCAGACCATTAGGATGAACAAAAATGGAACTAGAGTCAATGTAAGAGCAAAAGTTACAGTGGTGACATGGCGACGTAAAGTTCAGATCATCCGGGGAAACTGACAAAGGGACCCTGGGGTAAGACAGCAACTTCTTAAGGTTCATCTTGTTCTTATAGATGAATCTAGGTTTATTCCCAACTATCTCTCTTACCGCAGGATCAACAGATAAAATATGCCAGTGTGCATTAATGACATCTTTGATGTTCCCCACATCACGTGTATAAAAAATGGGGCACATAACTTCACCAAAGTTACAATCCATCCCTACACCATGATTGTCCGCATCAATAACATCCGACCTAGAAGAGAAATACGGGGCTGCCCTATCTCTCTTCAAACTCATTATATCTCTAGTACCAGTGGCCAGATCTCATTCAGTATAACCACGTGCTCTCAATCTCTGTGCGAGATTGTTGATTTCATCTTCAAAGTGTATATCAATGGGATTGTATCTCGAAATACGCATGGCCTGGCCCCGGACTATATTCTTATATAAATATCCCGGGTGCATGCTGTGCCGGTGTAAGAGGGCATTCCTATGACAGGACTTCCTATAAAGCCCCATATTAATCATACCATTATCCAATTTCTCTACAAAAATATCCAAAAATGGTAACATGACCTTAGAGTACTCTACTGAAAAGTTCAAAAAATTAGTGGCATTATTAATCTCCCTGGTGAATGTGTCCAACTCCTCTGTTGTCCACTCCCATAGAATGAACAGGTCGTCCACAAAATGCCTGTAGAAGGGAGCAAACCTATTATAGAGGCTATTCTGAAACATGAATCTAACTTCCCACTCAGCCATGACAAGGTTGGCGTAGCTATTGGCACATGAAGTGCCCATAGCTACGCCATCCCTCTGAAGAAAAAACCTATCTGAAAAACAAAAAACATTAGACTCAAGTATCACTTCTAAGAATGTCATGAGTAGGTCTATCTCTAAACCATTCAGTCCGGAAACCCTTCTCAAATAGTTGTCAACCATCTCTATACCCACCGAGTTCGGTATAACAGTGAACAGCAACTGTACATCCATTGTGACGAAAAGAAAATCAGTCACTGTCGTATTGGGCCCCAAAAATCCATAGAGATCCAATAAAAACTGTTTAGTATCCTGCAAGACAAAATGATTATTATCAACTATAGGCCTCAATTTATGTTCCACATAGATAGAGAATGGTTCTGTAGACCACCCTCTACCTGCTACTATGGGCCTTAAAGGTGGATTCATAAAATCCTTATCAATCTTGGGAAGTCCTTGTATAGTAGGTGTCAATGGATGTATCACCTCTAAAAATTTAAATAACTTAAAGTCAATGATTTCACTTTTCAAAAGATCAAGGAGCATATTGTGAACATTGTCACTAATACTTCTAACCTGGTCAGGAGTGATAGAAATATAAAATTTCTGGTCACTCAACATGGTAAACATATCCCTGTTATGTCTAACAGTATCCAACACAACCACTCCTCCCCCCTTGTCCGCTGGTCGAATAACAATGTCAGTGTTAGAACACAGGCCCTTAAGGGCTCCTCTCTGTTTATAATTAAGATTGTAAACCCCTCTACGATGTCTACGATCATACCTGTACATATGGTATAAATCATCTTCTGCGAGTTTACTGTAGGCTGCTATCAAAGGGGGAATAGGTGGTACATATGTGCTGGGTTTCCTCAGTGTATCACTAATACCAGACCCTTGAAACTCCAACTTCAATGTCAGATTGCTAACAAAGAGTTTAAAATTCCTAAGTGTTTCTTCTAAACTACTAAAATGGGTTGGAATGAAGGATAATCCTCTAGAAAGCACATCCAATTAATCCTGAGATAAATCAAAGGATGATAAATTAAAAACTAGTCCATTTTCCTGACTTCCCACATCCTCTTGATATTTAGACTCTGGGGGCGGTCTGGGGATAGTTTCCGTTTCTGCCGCCCTCTGCTCATCGATCATTTCCTCCCTTCCCCTGAGATGGACCTGATGGGGAAAGGGTGTTTAGAATCAAACACCTTATCAATGGGTCTACTACCTCCTGTAAATACATCGGCAGTAGAGTTATCAGATTGAATACGGGATGTACCAGTACCATTGGTTTTCCTTCTCACAACAGGGCCTGCTGACTCTATGGAAGTAACAACAGGCGTGTTACCCACCACATTACCTTGGGGGCTAGTGCTAAGAACAGGACACTGTGTGTCATTCAACATTATTGTCGTATCTGTTAGCTCATTCATAGTATTGACATCATTACTTATAACACTAGATTGTGCATCAGTATCAATTACAGGGACATCCGGTACTCCACTTCTCAGAACAGTAACAGAATCATGCTCAACATTTACAGAACCAACTGCATTACTATTATTAACATCACTAACCACACGGCCTCTTAAATCATGACTAACTCGAGGCCAAGTAAATATATTACCTAATTTAAAATCAGTAATGTCACGTTGTAGTTTCACTCTTTTCTGATTTAACAGTCTCTTCTCATACTGCGTGACATTATCCAATAAAACGTGACAGTAATCGTTAACAGCAAACGCTGGGTATTGAGAAAAAATGGCAGTTCTCTGTTGATGTATGTCTAACCTCAGCGCCTCCTCCAGAGGTGTAAAAAACCTGTTCATTAACCTCATATAATTGAGGCTTACCTCCAAATTTAGCTGCTGCCACTCAAATAAAAGCTCAGGGTACAACATCGCCGTAGTAGGCAGCTTGAGGACCCTAAGGCCCCTTGGAACTAAACGTCTCTGGATGCACACATCGAAGTGCTGCCTCTGTGTCTGCATCCTCTTCAGTTTAAATAAATCCGTTTCTAGTCTCTCCAGTGCTAGTCGCAACCCTTCTCTATCGAAATGCTCTCCACTCCCTCCATCCAACAAATTCTCCGTGCACTCAAACTGTTCCAGAGGATTGATGTCATGTCGTAGACAATCCGCAAACCGGTCTAACGCTGGATGTGACACATCACTCACTTCCTTTCCACGTACAGCATACGGAAGCTCAATGGATTGAGACATCCCTTCCATCATGCCCCCAAGTGGATCTGAACAACCTCGTAAACGTAAAAATGAAAAAACCGACACACGTGGAGTTAATGCTCTTGATATAGAACACACAAGGATAACACCAAAGCAAAAAGTATAAATCGGTGGGTATAGAGATGGTTGACAGCTATTTGAGAAGGGTCTCCGGACTGAATGGTTTAGAGATAGACCTACTCATGACATTCTTAGAAGTGATACTTGAGTCTAATGTTTTTTGTTTTTCAGATAAGTTTTTTCTTCAGAGGGATGGCATAGCTATGGGCACTTCATGTGCCAATAGCTACGCCAACCTTGTCATGGCTGAGTGGGAAGTTAGATTCATGTTCCAGAATAGCCTCTACAATAGGTTTGCTCCCTTCTACAGGCGTTTTGTTGACGACCTGTTTATTTTATGGGAAGGCACAACAGATGAGTTGGATACGTTCATTAGTGAGGTTAATAATACCACTAATTTTTTGAACTTTTCTGTTGAGTACTCTAAGGTCATGTTACCATTTTTGGATATTTTTGTAGAGAAATTGGATAATGGTATGATTAATACAGGGCTGTATAGGAAGTCCTGTCATAGAAATGCCCTTTTACACCGGCACAGTATGCACCCAGGATATGTATACAAAAACATAGTCCAGGGCCAGGCCATGCGTATATCGAGATACAATCCCATTGATATACACTTTGAAGATGAAATCAACAATCTCACACAGAGATTGAGAGCACATGGTTATACTGAACGAGATCTGGCCACTGGTACTAGAGATATAATGAGTTTAAGGAGAGATAGGGCAGCCCCGTATTTCTCTTCTAGGTCGGATGTTATTGATGCGGACAATCATGGTGTAGGGATGGATTGTAACTTTGGTGAAGTTATGTGCCCCATTTTTTATACACGTGATGTGGGGAACATTAAAGATGTCATTAATGCACACTGGCATATTTTATCTGTGGATCCTGCGGTAAGAGAGATAGTTGGGAATAAACCTAGATTCATCTATAAGAACAAGATGAACCTTAAGAAGTTGCTGTGTTACCCCAGGGTCCCTTTGTCAGTTTCCCCAGATGATCTGAACTTTACGTCGCCATGTCACCACTGTAACTTTTGCTCTTACATTGACTCTAGTTCCATTTTTGTTCATCCTAATGGTCTGGGAAGTTTTAGAGTGCGAGCAAGTGGGGATTGCATGTCTACTGATGTTGTGTATCTGGCATCCTGTACGGTGTGTTCCGCATTCTATGTTGGCAAGACCAACAGGTGCCTTAGAGATAGAATGCGTGAACACATATATCATATCAGGAAAGGAACACCTCATAACGCGTTGGCCAAATACGTTGGGGAGAATGGTGATGACCATTCCTTTAAATTTAGGATTGTTGAGAGAATGCATGATACAAATAGAGGTGGTGATATTGGCAATCTAACTGAGTCCAAGGAGACCAATTGGATTATCAAGCTCAGATCAGATATGCCCCCTGGTTTGAATGGGAAGGTACCTATTAAACCATATTTGAAGATGAGGAGGTTGAAATTGTGAATGATATATTCTTGACATCCATACATCCCTACATTCTTTGGTAGTCTTTTGATATGTGTACTCCACTTTCAATCAGAGCAGTCATATATAGGAGTGGTGTGTTAGCTCCATGTGTTAGTAGATGTTATGATCTATATCATATACGAATACATACCCAATTATGAATTTTTACGTTTTTAGGTAGGAGTATAGGGACATGTATTATTATGCATGTGCTTCCTGGATATGTTTCCTATGTATTTATTGGCATATTATGCGATTTTTGTATATAATAGTGACTTATATATATTTTCAGTCTTTATTGTACAGATTTTATTTATTAGATAGGCTGCCTTGTTATATGTAGATTTCTGAGTTGTGAATTTTAGATAGCAGTTGTATTTATTTTTGTAATACATGAGATGCTCCTTTAAATATTGATTGCATGTTCCCGCTTTTTTGACTATTTAAATTGAAATGTACTGTTCAGTATTGGTCTGATGAAGCTATTTTGTGAAAGCGCTAACCACTGTGCACTAAATTAAATCCATATTTTTTATCACTTATCTGTGGACTATCGTTTTTGGATTTTTGGAATTTTGGATTGTATTTCCTGAGGTGACTTTTTATGCCCTTCATTGCGCTGCTCTTGATTTATACTTTTTTCTTTGGTGTTATCCTTGTGTGTTCTATATCAAGAGCATTAACTCCACGTGGGTCTGTTTTTTCATTTTTAATTCCCAAATATTAATACACTGCCTCTTGCTCAAGTTCTTTTATATCACATTCCTGTCCCAAAATGATGTTTTCTTAGTACTGCAGTTTTCCTGCTTTAAAGGTTGCTGTTGCACACTTATCAAGATCAAATTACATTCTTACATCATCTGGAAATGTTTTAAATGTAGTTGTGCTTTCAGTTTCCCATCTGATGAGGTATATAGTTTTCAATCATTGACAAAAGGAAGATGAGAAGTCTTTACACTTTGTTGTTTTCTAGGAGCCAAATTATAGCCATGGCCTGGTCTGTTAAGTAAACAGCTTAATGGGTTAAGGGTAAGACAGAATAGCAGAGGTGCCAGGGAGTCACCCTGGAATATCCCCCTTTGAATTTGTATCCCTGGGATAATAATTTGTCCTTTATTATGGCTTAATTGCAAAGCAGTCTGCCACTGTTTTATGGTCAGTGTAGTGTAGTCTATCAGTGCAGGGTGTATCTTATACATTTTTAAGCACTCTTTTATCAATGAATGTGGGATACTATCAAATGTTTTTTTATAGTCAATCCATGCCATACTTAGATTCTTCCCTTTGTTACAGTTCTCCTTTATGACATTATTTAGCAACAGATGATCCTTTCTTCCATATGACTTTCTATTATTGCCCTTTTGTTCTATTGCCATGATTGAGTTTTTTTCTAAATGATTATAAACTCTGTCGGCCTCAAGTCCAGTGTATAGTTATACATAATTGGAAGGCAAGTTATTGGTCTATAATTTTCATGGTATCTTGCAGGTTCGCTCTTAAGAAGGAGCATTGTTTTTTTCTGTTGTTAGGCAGGTTGGTGCCTGTTCAGGGTGCGCATATCAATAGTTCTTACTCATGGCTAAATCTTTGTGCAAAGATGTTAATATTTTTAACCTGAAGTTAGGTACTGCATCTGGGCCTGGTGTTTTCCAGTTAGAAGCTTTTCTTAATTTTGTTTCAATTTCTCTAGTTGTTACTTAATCCAATTTCATATCATGTACTTTTGAACTTCTTATACTTTCTTGTACTTCTCCTATCCATTTAGCATCTTTGCTATGTTCCACTAGATCTTCATAGATACTTCTTCAAAATGTATGTTTCTTCTTTTTTGAGTGGTCTTTCATTTCCTTTTACCTTGTTTCCCAATTCTCTATAAAATCTTTTGGGGTCATCAATAAATTGCTTATTTTGTACTTTTCCGTTATATTTATCTGTGCATCTTATACCTTTTTCTGCCTGTGCTATTTTTAGTTTATTATTTGCGATAGTGTATGATGGATCCTGAGCCATTATAATATTTCACATTGCTTTTATCACATCTATCTTTCTGAGTATTTTTGTTGATCTGTTCCCAATTCTATACTCCTCTAATAGTGACAATTCTTGTCTTAACTGCTTTATAGTTTTCTCTATTCAATACTTCCATGATGGTATTCAATTTCTCCCCTTCCTTTCCCTTACTATCCTGTGCTCTTGTGGTAGAATTGTACCTGTTATTAATTTAGCTGCACAGTAATATATCCTGTTTACTTCTATTAAATCGCATGGATCTCTATGGACAGTCCTAATTACTGTGTCCATTTATTTTATCAAACTTCTGATTTTTGGGTTTTATTGACCTTCTGCAGTCTATTCCTTTCATTGATCTTAATATGTCTATTGCTATTAAATCAAGCAACTCTTCTCTTAGCTCATTTTCTTCTAAACTGAGAGCACATTTTTTGTTTTCCATTTCCTGTGGGCATTCTATAGAAGGTTCTATAGCATCTTCCTGTGGCACATTCTCTTCACTTTCATTCTGTATCATCTGTTGTTCTGTCATATTTTTGGGTTTTAGACAATCATAAAGCCTTCTTTAGCTATGTTAGAAACCTGGGTGGAATCTCCCAGATATGCTCAGAATTAGTCCAAAATGATAAAAAAACTTTTAGACAATCATAAAGCCTTCTTTAGCTATGTTAGAAACCTGGGTGGAAACTCCCAGATATGCTCAGAATTAGTCCAAAATGATAAAAAAATCACTGAACCCACAGACATTGCCAATATACTGGCAGACAGGTTCAGTACAAATTTCTCCCCTCCCTCCCCCCCAAAAGGAGAAATATCTATCCCACCAGAGTCTAGCCTCCCAAACATCTCAGATGCCCAGGTGAGAGCTGCTCTCTCTAAAGCAAAAAACACAGCATCAATGGGACCGGACGGTGTCCCCGGATGTGTGCTACACGAACTCAATGAGGAACTAAACCCACACATAAGGCTGCTGTTTAATCTTAGCCTTACTACAGGATACGCACTCAAAGAATGGCGACGGCAACTGTGGTCCCACTCCACAAAGGCGGTGCTTCTACGGACCCTGGAAATTACCGCCCCATAAGCTTGACGAGCCTTGTCTGCAAAGCTATGGAGAGGATCATAATGGAACTCATAAATAAAGACATTGGGGACCTACAGACACTGGATCCTACCCAATTTGGCTTTGTCAAGGGCAGATCCTGCCTCTTGAACTTGGTCGACTTTTTCGAAACAGTCACTAAGGCCATTGATGAGGGTAAGGCAGTTCACACAGCCTACCTTGACCTAGCAAAAGCGATCCACACAATACCCCACTCGGGCATCATAGAAAAGCTCACCAGCTTTGATGTAAACCCATATGTCACAAGATGGGTTGCAAACTGGCTCAAGGACAGAACACACAGGGTTAGAGCTGCTGGTGCCATGTCAGACTCTAAGCCGGTCACGAGCGGTGTCCCACAGGGCTCAGTCCTGGGACCCTCTTGTTCGGCATTTATTTTTCTGAAGTGCAGGCAAACATAGGGGGATTGTGGTTGACAAAATTTGCAGATGACTGCAAACTGGGCACCATAATTGACACTCCATCAGACACAGACATCCTCCAGAAAGGTCTCATAGAAATGGATAACTGGTGCCAGAGCCATGGCCTTAAGCTAAATGCCAAAAATGTATAGTCATACCCTATGGGAAAAACAAGGTAACCCTAATTACCACATAGGTGGTAATCCATTAAACACGGAAAAAGTTATCAGGGACCTGGGGACCCAAGTTGACAGTAACCTCTCTTTTGACACTCACATTGACAAAGTGGTTAGGAAGACCTTCTACATTGCCCACCTGATCATGAAGGGATTCACATCCAGATCAGGAGAGGTCATTGTACCCCTGTACTCTTCACTTATCAGGCCAATGATTGAATACAATGCCCCATTCGGAATGTACCTTACCCGACACCTGCAGCAGTTGGAAAGACCCCAAAAGTTCCTCACCAAAAGGATAAAGGCTCAAACATATGTCATACGATGCCCGACTGAAGAAACTCCAGCTCTATTCAGTCGCATACCGTCTGCTCAGAGGTGATCTGTGCCTGACATACAAGGCCATGTCCAACCCGGAATTAATGGACATGCTCCACCTCAAAAAATCCAAATCCACCAGAGCCACGAGAGCAAGAGACTTAAACCTCAACACGGATATAAATAGGACGTGCTGGAGGGACAGATTCATCACCCAGAGACTCCCTACACTATGGAACAGAATCCCAGTCCATGTGAGGCAGAGCCCCTCACTGACTCTGTTCAAGAGAAATCTTGACGAGTGGATGGGAGATCGTAGGTTTACCCCGGGAATCATCTCTGTATCACTGCTGGACAGAGGCACAGCAAATTAATGGGTATAGTATTCTCATCCTAAGGGGTGGCGAAAGCCACACACACTCTGGCTAAATGCCCTAGGGCAGATAGCCTAGTATGAACCTATGAACCTATGAACCTATATGGGAGCCCACTGACCTATCACTCCTCAACATTGACTGTATCAGAGTTTCCACAGTTTCCTGTTCCTTCCCTTGCTGTTCAACTTCAAGTAAACGTTTGTACTGGTTTCCTGTGAAAGGCTCCAACATATCTTCATATGGCAACTGTCCAGTTGTTTCCCATTCCACTGGTTTCTCCTTAATTTGGATATCTATTGCTCTATCCTGCTGTGGTGCTTTCTGGGTTAAATTTTCTACACTGAATCCTTCACTTGGCAGGTACTCCATAACCTCAGTTTCTTTTTCTTTAACGTCTTCATTACTAATCTCCTTTTCTCCTTTTCCTCTTTGTCTTCTATTTTTTTGTGTTGTAAAGTTTTCCATGTCTGTATTTCATTTATTGTATTTCTCTTCAAATATCTTTGGTGCTGCTTTTTTTGTATTGGTCAATTTTGCTTTCTCCTTTGCATAAATATTACACCATATTAAGCCTCTTTTTCTTTCCCATGTCCATATTTCTTCTTCAGATGTCTCCTGATCTTCCTATTTCTTCTTACTTTGGGAGCTTGTTCCATCATGCTGTAATGCAATCTGTGTTAGGCCTTCTACACCAAATCCTTCACTTTGCAGGCAGTCAATAACTTCAGCTTCTATTTTTTTAACTTCTACTTTACTAATCTTCTTTTCTACATTCCCTCTTTGTGAAATTATTTTTATTGTGAAATTTTCCATATTTACATACCTTTGCCTGTATGTCTCTTCAAATATCTTTGGGGCTGCCTTTTTTGTACTAATTAATTTGCCTTTCAACTTTGCATAAATATTGCATCATATCAAATCTCTCTTTCTTTCCCATGTCCATACTTCTTTTTTATGCTTTTCAAAAATCTCTAGGGTTTTGTTGTTTATAGTTTTGCACTTCCTCAGATGCTTCATTTTCCAAACAGATCAAAGTTTCTTGGTCTATATAGATTCATAGGTTCATAGGTGTGTATTAGGCTAATGGCCCTGGAGCCTAGCCCAAAAACATTGTCCTGGCACAATGCCACCCGATGTTAGTTCACAGTGCCTCTATCCAGTAGGACAACTGGAGTGATCCCTGGGGTGAATTTTCTGTTACCCATCCACTCGTCAAGATTTCTCTTGAAGAGGGCCAGCAAGGTTCACTGCTTGACATGAATGGGAAGCTTATTCCAGAGTATGGGCAGTCTTTGGGAGATGAACCTGTCCCTCCAACATGTTCTGTTGATTGTGGTAATGAGGTTGTGATCTCTGGAGCGTGTGGCATGAGGGTATTGGGATTTCTTTAGGTGTAGCATTTCAAGTAGGGCTGGGTCTGACATGGCCTTGTAAGTCAAGCAAAGGTGACCTTTAAGTGATGATAAGAGACTGAAAACAGCTGAAGAGTCTTGAGTCTGTCCATGTAGGACATGTGTTTAAGGCCCAGGATCCTTTTTGTGAGGTACTTTTGTGGCCTCTCCATCTGTTGCAGGTGTCTGGTCAGGGACATGCCAAACAGGTCATTATATTCGATGACTGGTCTAATGAGGGATGAGTAGACAGGGATGATGACCTCTTTCTTCCTGGATGTGAAACCTTTGGTTATAAGATGTGCCACATCTAAGGACTTTCTGACCACAGTGGCAATGTGGTGGTCAGAGGTGAGCTGGCTGTCAACCTGGGTGCCTAGATCTCTTATGGCCCCTTCAGTGTTCAGTGGGCGCCCATCGACATGATAATTTGTGCGAACTAAGTTTTTTTCCAAAGGGAATAATAACGCATTTTTTGGCATTACGCTTAAGGCCATGGTTCTGACACCAGTCATTGGTCTCAGAGAGACCCTTTTGTAGGATGTCTGCATCACTCGTGGAGTTGATGATGACTCCTAGCTTGCAGTCATCAGCAAACTTGGTCAGTTATAGTCCCTCTGTGTCAGCCTGGACTTCTGAGAAGTAGATGCCAAACAGGAGAGGACCCAGGACTGAGCCCTGTGGGACTTCACTCGTGACTGGTCAACAGTCTGACTTGGAATCTGCAACTTTCACTCTGTGGGTCCTGTCCATGAGCAGGTTTGCAACCCACCTAGTGATATAAGGATTGATGCCTAGTTTGGTAAGTTTATCAATGATACCCAAGTGGGGAATGGTATCAAAGACCTTGGCCAGGTCAAAGTAGGCTGTATGCACTGCCTTACCCTCATCCACAGCCTTGGTGACTGCCTCAAAGAAGTCAACCGGGTTCAGCAGGCAGGATCTCCCCTTGACAAAGCCAAACTGTTTTCACAAATCTCTTGCATTAATGAACATAAATTGTTATTTGAAGCTTCTGTCAGTTTTTCTTGTACAAGTATTTTTCTTTCCTCGAATTTCTCTCTTAATCTTTTTGTCTATCTTGTGTCTGGAAATTCTGAGCTTTTTGCATAATAGTAACAATACATAATTTTTTTCTTATCCTTAATAGTCCACTCTATCATCTTTATGGCTCTTCTTTGGCCTATCATTTTTTGTGATTTTTGTGGACTGCTACTTTCTTCTACAATGGGAAGGGGGCATCCTCCCCCTGGGCTTGGCCTAGCCCTATTGTAGGATTGTTTACGTATTTTGAGGATTCTACTCTGTCATTTCTTCCAGTCCTGGCACCAGTGCGCCTACCAGGATTGGGCACTTTGTATCCTAGGTCTTGTGCACCCAGCTATCTTTTTTTGATTTTTGACCTTCTGTCCATGATATATGCTATATAAAATACAGTCTATATGTCAGTGACGTTGCGATGACCGTGCCCTGGCCCAGCAATCAAGGAGCCTCAATCCTCACCACTAACACCTCCTAGAGGAGGAAAGGAAAGCTAATACACACAGTAAAGTACAATTTCTCTTAAGTGCACACAGAGATCACAGTCAGTCTGGGGCTGGCTGCTCCCTTGCTCACCGGATCCTCAATAAGACTCCCCACTGGCACAGCTATAGGGTCCAGGTCTCAGCCTAACTGGACAGGCTAAGACCTCCAGTACCCTCTCTGTCCAGCTAGTGCTTCGTGTCCCTGCCCAAGTAGCTGACACAACACACACACACTTTGAGATAATTATTTATACAACTTCACAGACACTCCTGGGAAAGGCTGACACAGATTCTCCAGCTGTGCCCCTTTACCCAGACTTGTTGTTCTTCTATCAGCTTTTCCTGGTTAGGGGTCAACACAGTGGAACTCTGGTCTGCAAATGATTGGCAGTAGATTTTTTTTTACGGGGGCCAAAGTGCCAGCTCGATGGCCATCCTTCAACGAAGGCAAGCCCACTCTACGCATCTCTTTTGAATGCCATTCGACTGTGGGGAGGACATGCAGACACCACACAGAAGGCGCTCTAGCCGAGAATCGAATGGGAGAACCTCTTGCTGTGAGGCAGCAATGCTACCGCTGCACCACCGCAGCGGTAGTAATTACTGCCACCACCAAGTTAATAATATCAGCTACTAAAAGGCCCTTAAATGGGTGTCCAATTATTACTGTGCAATATTAATATCCAATGGTAATGTGACTATACAGTCTAAGGCTTATTGGAAGGGCTTAGACAGTAAACTCTATAAATATATAATGTACTCTAAAGCATACTTCATCTCTGCACAAAGCAGCCACAGGTAGAAGGTTTTAAAAATATTTAATAATAAATAATTACAACACAAGACAAATCTACTACACCACAGAGATATCTAAGAGTTCACAGATCACACAGAAACTTAAAATAATACAGTAGGACAGGTATGGTTTCAAAGAAAAATACCTAATTAATCTTTACTAGCTTTAACTATTCTTACAAGATATCACAGTGCAAAAAACTTACATGTGAGCATAAGCAGAGTGCTGATAAGTTAGATGTCCAGATCAAAATGCTGGAAGTCTCTTGTGAATAATAGTATTTAACAAACATGTCTCTAAGGCCCTCCCAAAATTACATCATTTTTGACACTTAGCTTTTCCCATTATTCATATTGCATTGTCTTAACACCTGGTCTGAGTTCTCAGGCCACAAGCTGCATTATTTAGCAATCTAACACCTTCTCAGAAACTTACAACGATACAAAACATTTCATATGTATATGCTAACAGAAACTAAAGCAATAAAAGCACCTTCCACATCTAAATTCTGGTCATAAACTTTAGCCTTAAAACAATGGGCATGAAATCTTCATCCAGCTGCCCTTGGGCCAAATTCTAACATGAAAGGATACAACATGCTTCACTGGGCCAGTAGAGTGCAATGTTGTCACATATTTTGCAGTTCCATATTTCACAGTGTTTTCTTAAATTTAAAAACACAAGCCTGTATTTTACATTTATTTATACAGTTGATAGAATTAGATATCAAATTCTATTTGACTAGGCTGGTAGCCTTCGCCCATCTCTCCCCAGTCGTCACAGACGTCTTGGTGAGATTTTGTGAAAAACAGGGTCCACCTCGTGAAGGGACTCACCAAGACTTGAGGATGAATTCAGTTTCAGCAGTACTGCTCTCCTTTGCTTGCTGACTTATCAGCTCTCCATTCGAAGTGTGTATGAAATAGATGCTGTTACAGAAGATGTCAGAATCTTCAGAGATCCAGCAATCCAAACATATTATGTATTAAAATGTACATATTATATACAAACTTCAAAATAGTGTATATACTGTGCATACTCGCAGTATATATTGCACATGTGTTATCATGTTATTTGTTTAGAGTATCCTCAGTGTTAACCTGTCTTTGTTCTTACCTGGTGTTAACCATACTGCATACTGGTGTACATAACAAAATTCAAAAACAGTTTTTCTCCTTCTTTTTGTATTTATAGTCTCTTTATGTTTTTCACATTTATTTTTGCATAAACATACATAATTGAGTTGTATGCTATACTTTAAATGGGCAATTGACATCTTTCTGCCTACAGGACAGGTCATAGCTGAAACGGGGCCTTAGACAACATACCTAACTGGTTACCAAATAGTAAGTAAATAAGTTAAGAAATAATACACCTGAATGAAGCATGAACACTCAACTTGTCCTACCACTAAACAAGTTTAGAGAAACATTTTTCTGTTTCTATTTTCTTTATTTTGTGACACAGTTTTCAGCATTTTATATGGTTTTAGTCATCTATTTACTGAACATTCAGTTTAGCCCTTCTGTCCACAGTTCAAATCTTTAAAATTAACAGATCTACCCCTTGTTACATAATTCTACATAAGCTCAAATACAGAGTTGACTATTTACTAATCCTGCACTCACATTAACAGTACCGTGCTCCTGTACTCCCCTTTTGTGTGGTCTGTGGGTCACCTATTGTAGTCATATCTTCACTTAACATGCATTTGTTTCTTAGATGTAAAAGCATCTGCAGTTCAAGAAAGTAAAAAAAGCACCATCTGGTTGAATCAATTCAAAAAATTAAAAAAGAAACTCAAGATCTTATCATCCCATGTTTGCATACATTATTACTTAAGCATATTTTTTTTAGATTTACAGAACACTTTAAAAATGCCAGGTTCAGACATAGTTTTGATAAGATTTCATTCTAAAGCTAAACATTGTGGGCTGTGAGCTTCTTTTTCATGTTTCTAATGTTTCTGATTTGGTTTAATGGGCAAGTCTTGAAGTAGCAATACGTTTTATTTTGATTCGGTTATTTTCCTTTGGAGAATGATAGACATATTGCTCTCTATTCTGTTAGCCCATGCAGAAAGCAAAATATATGTCAGTCAAGATGTAAAAGAACACCTGAGCATGCTTCATGACTATAATGCTTTCTAATACAAGTCATCATGGGACCAAAATTATGTAAGGAATGTATATACATATACACACATATATATATATATATATATATATATATATATATATATATATATATATATATATATATGGGTCTACTGCTTTTCATCAAATACCACGTATTCGAAAAAGAGCAGTAGACCGCTCAGTTACGGAAAAGTGCACTTAATCGAAAGTGCACTTTCGCAAACTCAGCTTCTACGAACGGATTGCACCACAGTGGAGGACAGCAGGAAGACATGCTATGTCCTCCACTGTGGTGTGAAGTTACGACCTTAGGTTAGGGCTGGTCATGGTAAGGGGATAGCTAGTAGGGCTATCCCCTTACCATGACCCGCACCCTAACTCTAAGGTCCGTAGCTACTGCACTAAAGTCAGTAGTAGCCCATTCGCTGAAGTGGATTTCACAAAAGTGCACTTTCGATTAAGTGCACTTTCGCGTAACCCAGGGTCTACTGTGTGAGTTCGAAAAAATGTATTTTTGAACTTATACAGTAGACCCATATATATATATATATATATATATATATATATATATATATATAGAGAGAGAGAGAGAGAGAGAGAGACACACACATGCACAGCACACACACACACACACATATACACATCTATATATATATATATATATATATATATATATATATATATACACACACACACACATATATATATATAGATATATGTATTTGTGTGTGTGTGTGTGTGTGTTGTGTGTGTGTGTGTGTGTGTGTGTGTGTGTGTGTGTGTGTGTGTGTGTGTGTGTGTGTGTGTGTGTGGGTTTGTGTGTGTGCCTACTGATTTCAGCACGTTGCTAGGTTCCAAAAATACAACTTCCTGATATTAAGTAATACTACAGTAAGTGTAAAATCTCCAAAAACATCCTTAGTGCAATAAACTAAGATTCATCTGTGTTGAGGTTCATTGTTTCAGTGTTTATTGATTTCTGCTGCCTCCCTGTAATACTGCTCATTTATTTTTCTAACTAACAAGAGAAATTTTAGAATCAGCACATGGGGTGTTAATGAATATTCCCAAAAGTTACTTAATTCAGTCATGGCTCATTAATCATCAGTATCCACAGTCTGGATCAGTTTATCCCTGCAGTACATTAAGCTTTCTTTTTCTTGTTTCTCTACTTTCTTAGTTGTTGATGTTACTACAGCATTACAGCTACCTATCTGATGTGTCTAGCACAAAACATTTTAATAAGAATATGAGATAAATGTGTGTTGTCGGTCACTGAAGCTGAAGCCCCAGCAATACTGGTTAAGATAAGGCACAATGCAGCCAACAGAAATAGCCTCCATGCTCAAAAAAGTTTGAGTCACACCACATGCTCCCGCCTTTATAATCATAGCAACAGAACAGAATGTTAAAATCAAGATTTGCTTAAAATAATATTTTTAATATTTTTTTGAAAGTCTTTAATGTTTGTACTTTTATCCCCTCACCCCGATCATCAAACCATTGTATCTAGCTCTGTATTAAGACATTCCTTCTACTCTGGAGGCATCCTTTTGTTTCCTAAGCAGCTCAAAAGCCCTAAAGCTGATTCATTTCCTGATCAGGGTAGAACATATCAGCCCATCTATTACCCATAGGAGGTCAGAGTGTGTGGCCCATCATTCCTGGCAAGGGATCCCCTCAGCTAACCCTCTACAGTTGCTAGTAGCTTCAGGCTAGAGCTGTTGCTCTAGAGAAATGTAACATGTAGGCTTCTTTCTACCCAGGATGTTCTTGTCTGGCTTGTGGTGCAGGTCACTCTTTCCACTGGCTACTACCTGAAATACCCCAACACTTCTGTTGATGTCAGTTGTGCAGTAAGCCATGCCCCCCCAGCATGAGCAAGTCAGCATGAACCCCACCATGCCTTATGTCTGAGCAAATAATCAGAGCCATGTCATCTGGTGTGTAGTCTGGGTTTTATGTTTCTGTGCTACAGGGCCATGGAAGGTATGAATAGGCCTTAAGCTTAATGGTAAGGCAGAAACAGATTTTCTGACTGTCCTGAGTAATCCAACAAAAATCTGTGCATTACTAACATTGTTACTGGTGGTTCCCACAACTCACCAAGCATGATACTCTGCTTCATGCACATGCCTCCTTATCAAGATGTCAGTGATGGGTTCATAGAATAGTATGTCTTTTAAACATCCATTTTACCCCTCTGGGGCAAGTCCTCCTATTCTTATGCAGAACGTTTTACCACCAAGATTAATATAATCAGGCCCAGCATCACTACCTTTTTGAGCAAGGGCAAATTCCTGCAGAATCTGCGTATTATTGAACACCTACAAGGCCTTCCATAAAAATCAGTCTCACAAGCAATGCACTATTATCAGTTTTGAAATGTCACAAGGATCAAAGGGATCTAATCAGTGTTCTCTGCATACTTACCTGAAGTCTAAAG
Organism: Protopterus annectens; assembly: GCF_019279795.1. Lineage (NCBI taxonomy): Eukaryota > Metazoa > Chordata > Ceratodontiformes > Protopteridae > Protopterus > Protopterus annectens. Next base: position 1,014,812,180 of record NC_056725.1, read on the forward strand.
AAAGATACTGGTCTCACAGGTATAGCCAGGCATATACCATGCATACACCATGATTTCTTTATATTGTGCAAAGCCATATGCTATTCTAAAGGCATACTTTATGGCTACCTCTTTAGTTAAATGTAATTTTTTTTTCAAAATGCCTGCTTGGCTATCTTTTTTTTTTTCTTTTTGGAATGGATACTTATATTCTAGAATTTAGAGTACTGTTCTAAAACTCCTGGCTGCCTGGTCAGATAGTTCAAGATTTACAACAGCATAAGGTAAAACTGACTTCTGTATTTCTGCAAGCTGACTGGTCCGGCAGGAGTTAAGGGTGAGCCATTGATAACTATATCTACAATGTAACAGAGCACTTCGGCTGCATGTGGTTATTATATAGGCACTGTGTACTATATTGTGGATTGATAAGGCACCCTAGTAACTCTTCTGCTAGGTGTTTATTTGGTACTCCATAGATGACAATACAAAGTCCCAATCCTAAAGGTTAAACCACTTTTGATTTAGAAGTAGCAGTCAGTTCCCATTCAGCAGTGAGTATTACCTTGAAAACTGCAATCTTTACTGTGTTTGTAGCAACTACCTCTCTGTACATTAAGCCATAAGCCATCTTTGTACATGGTTTTATGTAGCATTTTAGTAATTTTAATAAAAGTATCCTTATATAAACACTGACATAGTGCTTTCATTTAATGGATCTCTTTCTTGGTCACCCAGAAGTCATAAAATAGGTTTATGATGGCAATTTTTTTATTCATTTGTTAACCAGGTAATCTCATTGGACACAAATGTCCCTTTTCAGAGGTGACCCAGGAACAGTATCTGATTAAATGATTTGCACTCAGTCACACAATAGCTAAATGGAGGTTAAAACAATCAAATACTTTACCCTCGAATACAAGGAGCAACTTCTTAGCAGCTCAAAGCCTTAATCTTCTACTATAACTGTCTGCTTCATAAATTTTGCCTGATCTCACTTACTTTTTATTTTATTTTATTTTATTTTATTATTATTATTTTTATTGTTATTTTTTATTGAAGATAGTACTTTCAGGTCCGTTGTCTTAAGAACATTAAAATGATGAAGGAAGACCTCTAGTGAACATTTTCATTAAAAACTTCAGTCTCACAGAGCAGATTTTTTCATGTACAAAATATATACATTGAGCTCAATACAGCAAGAACTTAAAAACAAATTCCTTTGCAAATGCCTGCATTGTATCAGTGAAATACACTGGAATAGACTAAGACAAAGGGAACACGCCTACAGCTGTAAACTAAACCAGTACAATCCCTGGGCACATAATCTACTGCTGGCTGTAATTAGAACAAATTTATTTAACATCTATAATTTGCTTTATTTTTCTTGTGTTGTGTTTTAGAAAACTTTTCCATGAACACAATTCAGAAACACGTATGGCAGTATATACACATGAATGAATAAAGTGGAGTAACAGCTGTTTAAAGACATGCATAATTGTGGGTGCATATTTATGACTCATAAATTAGTAATAATCCATTACTAGATGAGGGTATCACAGTATTACAAACACTCAGCAAGGTTTGATCACAAGGATAAAACCTGAGTAATTAAACAAAGCCAGCCATGGGTAATTCCTGCAATACACATATCCATGATTGTTGGTATTATAAAATTACATTATTTAAGATAAAAATTGCTTACTTGTCTTAATTAATTTTATCATATGACTGCATTTCAATGTTCTTGTCTTCTTTCTTCTCCACACTGATGTACTGTGCATGTGTAAGGTACATACATCTACACATTCACAGAGTACATAAGTGAGAGGCAATGGAGAAAACAGTTTTTGCATAGTGGTGTACCTCTTAGCTTCTTTGCTCAAGAATATTGGACAAAGGCAAAAACTATAGGAAGAGTTTTTTTTTTTAAATATTATTTGAATCAAGTTTAAAAGTTAACAGAAAACCGAGTTTTGCATCTACAAGCATTTTCTGAACAATAGAGAGCATGTAACTTGCCTGGCATTATTGACTGAGTGTAACACTTGGTGAGTTACCAGAAAATCAGACATTTTGTGAGGTACAAAGCAAAGGAAAAAAAGGGACATTCTACAAAATTCTGGAGGGATATGTTAGCAAAAGTAAGATCAGTCTGGCTACTCTACAATACTTTAGCAGCCAATCTTGTTTCTATTGGGATATTCTAATTTTACAAAGTGCACACTGATTGGGCTGTCCAATCAGTGTGCACATTTTTGAATACTAATGACACTATGTTGTATAATATAGCAATAACCCACACCTGGGTGTGGGTAATGCGGGATTTACCCACGGTTGGTGTGGTTTGGTCCCGAGGGCGAAGCCCAAGGGACCAAACAAAGACAACCGTGGGTAAATCCCACATTACCCACACCCAGAAGTGGGTTATTGCTATTATACTATGACATTATTTAAGAAAAGAAATAATTACTTTTCTTAAATAATGGCATTGTATAATGCCTCTTTGCTGCCCTACGGCAGCTGTCTAGTATCCGCGGTTTTGATGTACTGCATGCCACGCAGTACATCAGAGCTGTGGCCAAAAGCAACGGAGAAAGCAAGATCTCTGTTGTTTTTACTGCAGTATGTTAAATGGGTTTAACATAGCGAGACAGCTTTAAAATAAGCAACGGAGATGTCCGTTGATTATTTTAAAGCTGTCTCGCCATGTTTAACCCATTTAACATAGAGAAACAGTAAAGCAATGGAGATCTTGCTTTCTCCATTGCTTTTTTTAAACCTGTCTCGCTATGTTAAATGGGTTTAATATAGCAAGACAGCTTTAAAATAAGCAACAGAATCTCCGTTTATTTTTAAAGCTGTCTCGCTATGTTAAACCCATTTAACATAGCGAGACAGGTTTAAAAAAAAAGCAACGGAGAAAGCAAGATCTCCGTTGCTTTTTACACACTGTGTCGCTATGTTAAAGGAGTTTAACATAGCGAGACAGCTTTAAAAACAGCAACGGAGATCTCTGTTGCTTTTTTTAAACCTGTGTCGCTGTGTTAAACTCTTTTAACCTAGCGAGACAGTGTTTTAAAAGAGACTTATACTAATGGAAAAAGTCTGGGCGATCGGACCTTTTTCCATTAGTATAAGTCGATTTACAACGTGCACGCTGGCCAATCAGCATGCACGTTTTGGAATATTAATGGGGGGTCATGGTATAATATAGCAATAACCCATGCCTGGGTGTGGGTAATGCTGGATTAACCCACAGTTGGTGCTGTTTGGTCACGAGGGTGAAGCCCGAGTGGCCAAACAAAGACAACCGTGGGTAAATCCAGCATTACCCACACCCAGAAGTGGGTTATTGCTATTATACAATGCCATTATTTAAGAAAAAAAATACTTTTTTTAAATAATGGCATTGTTTAATGCCTCCTTGCTGCCCTTCCGCAGCTGTCTGGTATTCTGCGGCAGTTCTGATGCACTGCACATGTGTATGCTTACACAGTACATCAGAGCTGTGGGTGGAAGCAACGGAGAAAGCAAGATCTCCATTGCTTTTTACAAACTGTCTCACTATGTTAAAGGAGTTTAACATAGCTAGACAGCATTAAAAAAAGCAACGGAGAATCTCTGTTGCTTTTTTTAAAGCTGTCTCGCTATGTTAAACCCATTTAACATAGCAAAACAGTTTTGAAAAAAGCAACGGAGAAAGCAAGATCTCTGTTGCTTTTTACAAAGTGTCTTGATATGTTAAAGGAGTTGAACATAGCGAGACAGCTTTAAAAAAGCAACGGAGAATCTCTGTTGCTTTTTTTAAAGCTGTCTCGCTATGTTAAACCCATTTAACATAGCGAGACACCTTTAAAAAAAGCAACAGAGATAGGAAGATCTCTGTTACTTTTTTAAAGCTGTCTTGCTATGTTAAACTCTCATTTAACAGAGTGAGACAGTGTGTAAAAAGCAATGGAGATCTTGTGTTCTCCGTTGCTGTAAAAAAAGAGTTATACTAATGGAAAAGGTCCGGGCAACCGGACCTTTTTCCATTACTATAACTCTAATTTACAACCAATCAGCATGCACGTTTTGGAATATTAATGGTGGGGTTGTTGTATAATATAGCAATAACACATGCCTGGGTGTGGGTAATGCTGGATTTACCCATGGTTGGTGTGGTTTGGTCATGAGGGCGAAGCCCGAGTGGCCAAACAAAGCCAACCGTGGGTAAATCCAGCATTACCCACACCCAGGTGTGGTTATTATTATACAATGACATTATTTAAGAAAAAAAATAATTACTTTTCTTAAATAATGGCATTGTATAATGCCTCCTTGCTGCCCTTCCCCAGCTGTCTGGTATTCTGTGGCAGTTCTGATGTACTGCGCATGCGTATGCCTACGCAGTACATCAGAGCTGTGGGCAAAAGCAACGGAGAAAGCAAGATCTCTGTTGCTTTTTACAAACTGTTTCGCTATGTTAAATGGGTTTAACATAGCGAGACAGCTTTATAAAAAGCAACAGAGAATCTCCGTTGCTTTTTTAAAGCTGCCTCGCTATGTTAAAACCATTTAACATAGCGCGACAGTTTTGAAAAAAGCAACGGAGAAAGCAAGATCTCCTTTGCTTTTTACAAACTGTCTCGCTATGTTAGAGTTTAACGTAGTGAGACAGTGTGAAGTAACGGAGATCTTGCGTTCTCCTTTGCTGTAAAAAAAAAAAAAAAAGAGTTATAATAATGGAAAAATATAACTCTGATTTACAACGTGCACGCTGACCAATCAGCATGCACGTTTTTGAATATTAATGGGGGGTCGTTGTATAATGGCAAATAACACATTGCAAATGTATTTGATGTCTGTCAATATACACTGATTTAGTAAAATATAAAGATTATGAGCAGTGATATATAACAGGAGTTATTTAAAATACATTAAAAAGATGAAATAAATATATATGCACACTAATTGATAGGGTGATGAATAAGTTGAGATGATTTCTCATTACAAAAATATACCAAAGTGTAAGGTGTACTGTATATGCTGTGTGGGATTGTAGGAACACTTGCAGTTGATAAGTCTGGAGTTGTACCAGTAGCCGATCCAAGCAGCAGAAGCATTTTACTATTAACATGATGTTTATTAAATACCAGACTGTTGGATAATTGTGTGCAGGAGATCTGAATAAGAGACAGTGCTGAATAATTAGTAATAAGATAGTACAGTCTGTATAACATCCAGCTCTGCCAGTACTGAGAAAGGTATGTTATAGCCCAGAAAACTATGTATATATAGTAGTAAGTGCCATTGACAAAAACAGTATGCATTTAAAACATTGCTCAGTATTTACAGACTCTGGTATAGCAGTAAATATAGTTAATGAATGTGTATTCTCAGTAATGAATCCATAACCCGTTCTAAATGCTGCTACTGCAAAAATGTCCAGTAATAGAAGGAAAGTATTACTAGTCAAGAGAATTTTTGAAACAGTGATATTAGCATTGCCAAGAAAACCATAACCGCAAATCATGCAGTTATAAGAGTAGGAGCTCTTTGTCAAGTTATACAACATTAAGAACCTGGGACTAATTTAGATACCAATTTCATTAAGTAACAGTTCAAGGCATGTGTTAGCTGTAGGCAGATTACAAGAAGGATCTGTTGAAATGTATATTGCTATTTCCAAGTTAAAAGCCTCCCAGTCAAAATAGACAAAGATAGCTTAGTGAATCCAGATTTAGCCACATCGTAGAGTATCCTTTCACAAAATAAGTAAAGTAGTGAAAGAACATGTTGAAATCTGAAGCAGAAGACATCATACAGAAAGTCTATTGGCCAGTACTTGACCAATAATTATATCATCCAAGACACTGAACCCAGAAGTGGTCAGAAAATCTCTGGACATGAGAATGGCAAACACTGTTATCACCATAGAAAAGTGCCTTGCATCTATTGTAGAAGATAGAAACTCAGATGTGACCTGTTGCAAATTATTTAGTAAACTAATAATATGGTCAGGATACAAACTGGAATTTCACTGTGACATTAGGCTCATCACATTTTGTATCATTCTTCTGGGGCTAAGGAGACTCAAACAATTGAGTATTTGTGAATTTAGCTGCAAAATTACTTCAAAATTCTATGTCTTAAATTTTATGCTGAATACATAGGGAGAATTAACAAAATAGCATAATGGTGCCACTCATTTTAAGTAATATGATGACTTTAATATAATGCAGCCCAATGGGGATTAGGCATTTATCAGTGCCAGAAATGCATGGTCATACCTGAGATAGTGCTGCATAATAAGACATCACAGCCTGATAATGGCAGGAATCATACTGCTGGAATAGCCATACTATGAGTGGGCATGAGATCAAGGGAAAGTCTTAGGCAGGTGGCATGACCATTGTTATTCACATTCATATGCATCAAAGTGCCCCACAATTCTGAAACAGGGTCTCCGGCTAGCTCATATGAGAGTACCACAGCAAAGTTCCAAATTGTTTTATCATAAATAAGGTGAAAGGGAGAGATAATACAGGTGGAAATGGAGAAAAGCAAGTAGAGGAAAACACAAAAGGACAACAAAAAGGGAAGACAGGCGTGGGAAAGAAGGGCATAGTGTTTGTGGGAACAGATGCCCATTTTTAAGAAGATGAATAGAGACAGACAGTAACTGTGGGGAAAGTGTGGCTAAGATGGAGGATAAGGGAAATCAGAAAAGAACACACAGAAATATAACACAAACTAAGACTGACAGGAGACAGAGTGACTAATAAGAGGGCAACAATGGAGAGACTTAGACTGACACAGGATAAGCAACTGATGATGGGTAGGACTGGTCTACAAACAAGGGATGGGAGTGACATCAAGGGATGGGTAATACAATGATGGGAAATAAGGAAGGGTGAGTAGTGCCTTCCAGACTCCATAGTTGACATCATGGGTGGGCACCTCCTCTAGTGGCTAAGTGGAAGAGCTCAGTAAGCCATTCATCTCTATCAGCTGCACAAGGAGACTCTCAAAGTAGCTGTTGCAGGCATTCACCCTCAGTTCCACCTCAGTCTTCTCCAGCAGGTATATGTCCAGCTGGGTGACCCAGGAGGGACACTTCACACCACTCTTAAATAAGAAGTCTTTGTTCCTATCTTGAAAGAAGGTCACAAAGCCCACCAGTGAGTCCTTCAAGTCTTCTTCCACAAGCAGCTGAACAGAGAAGCAGGCTTTTAAACTGCTGTGCACCAAGCAGTAGTGACAGTCCAGAACATGGTGACCAGAGGCCAGGCAGGACAGGTTGCAGTCTTGCTTAGATGGGCTTAGTCTGAAAAGGCACACAAGTGACATGGTCAGGCCCAGTCACTGTCCTGTTGTGTAGGCATCACAGCAGCATTCCATGGGCATATGGATAGCATGACATACGGTAGGAGATATGAAGTCTCCAGTACACAGCACATTGACCTATTTCAAGTTTTGGCCTGGACAAATATAAATGACAGCAGACAAGTAAGTTAACAAGAAGTATTATGAAAACAATCAAAAAGTGGTGTGAAGATAACAATGAATCAATAACAGTAATAATAATAAAGTGCACATTATAAGGGACACTAGGACGGGATGGCTAGAGTAAGGATGGAAAAAGAAGAAGAGAGTGAAATAGTGAAGGAATTGAGCAGAAAGTATACAAGATAGCAAAAGTAAGGTAAGGCATGGACACACAGAAATTAACTATGTACAATATATATAATGTAGAAAAGATGTAACATATCAGTATAAGGTGTACGGCAATAATGTGAAGAAGACAAAGGTGCCTGAATGCTAAACAGGAGAGTGAGAGATTATGTGATTTGTCCAGAGGGAAAGAATTTACAAATTGACTCAAGCCTGAGATGATCTTCAAGCTAAACACAGAATGAGGGGTATGAGGTGAGGCCTTTAGGATTAGTAGGGAGGGATTCCCAGACTTTGGGGCCTAGGATGGAGAATGCATGTTTAGTGCAATGAAATCTATGTGGTTCTGGGACATTGAAGTGGACCAGAATGGTTAAGACTTCTTAGACTACAACTGTGGGGGGGGGGGGTCATCTAAATAAATTGTAGGCAAGGAAAAGACAGGAGTGTTTTTTGAGGAGCTTGTAATGTTTGGATTCAGAAGCAGGCTGGCATGTTATTGGACAGGTAGCCAACTGACTATATTGATATAATATATAATGATGCTTATTTGTAGGGGAGAGGGTAATGAAATGGCAGATAGAGTTGCTTATAGTTTGGGTGATGGAGGAGTTTTTCTTGGATGCTGCTGCAACCAGTGGGAGTGCATATTCAAGCTGTGCTAGTAAAATGCCTTTACCTATGGCATTATTGGTTGGTCTGGAGAGAAAGAAGGACATTTTATAGGACCAAAATAGGAGAACATTTATTTTCATAGATATTTGTTTTAGATGAAGGTGAAAGTTCAGTGCAGGATCAGGCTACATACGGAGGTATTTAAAGGAGATGACATGATTAACAGAGTTGATAAGATGGTCATGGGTAAGAAGAGATTGGGAGTTGTTCTGCCATTTAGGGAGGTACCAAACAGCACCACTTTAGTTTTGGAAGTGTTCAAAATTAGATTTTTGTTATTAAACCATTTGATAAGAGAAATTACGTCAGCTTGTAGTTGTTGCTGTGTGGCCGAGGAGGTCAGGTTTCAGTGAAATAAGACCACATCATCAACATTAAGTAAGAGAGAGAGCTGGGGAAGGTCAAGAGGTAGTTTATTAATATAAATGGAAAAACAGCAGGGGAGCTAGAATGGTGCCCCAAAGGATTCCTTTAAGGAAAGGGGTGGGAGCAGAGAGGGGGTTGTGAAACTGCACAGAGAAGTTACGATTGGAAAGATAATTTTAAAACCAGGAAGCTGTATCTATGCTAATTCCAATGTCAGTAAGGTGACCTAACAGAATGTTATGGTCAACGAGACCAAAACCTCATGAGGTCAGTAAAGATGGCTTCAATGAGGAGGCCTTTGTCCATAGCCAGAAAGATGGTATCAGTAAACGTCCAGAGTGCAGTAGAAGTGCTCCCAAAAGTCCTGCTGTTTTGAGGATAGCAGATGACATTGGAAGATATAATGGGAGAGTAGACTGTAAACTAATTTTTCAAGGATTTTGCAATGTATGGGAAGAATAGAGATGGGACAGAAGTCACCAGGAAAGGATGGGTTAGTATTTTTTGGGGGATGGGGTTTAACAATGGCTGTTTTCCAAATATCAGGCATGATGTTTTGAGTTAGGTGAGTCAGTTTTTAGTTCTTCAAGTAGCAGTACTACGTGTTAGCTGTGACTGCTTTGAAATGGAAACTGGGAATATAGGGGGAGGAACAAGGTTAGAGAGAGATAGCGAGAGGATGGGTTATTAATGGAATCAGGGATGGAAAGTGTACTGAAGTGGAAGCAGAAATTAACGTCTGTGAGGTAAAATGAGGAGGAGTGAGTGTTTGCTGGATTAGTGCAGCCTGTACAGCTGTTGACTTCTGCCCAAAATTTTCTAGGAGAGTTGAAAAGGTATGACTGAGGCTTTTTGATTATTTGACTTTTATGTTGCCTGATTGCCTGTTTAGCCATATTTATTAGCTTAGTATAGTGTTTCTTGAAGGTTGATGGGTTGCTTTTCCAAGTATTCCAGGCAGTCTCCCTGAGAATAAGGAGCCATTTGAGTTCATACATGAGCCAGTTTTTTTTTCGGGGGGGATGAGGGGGGTTATAGAGCCATGTAATAAACTCAGAAACTTGCAAATAAGCAATTTAATGAGGTTTATATCAAACTATTGTTCTACAAGTAAGCAAAACTAATCAACTAAGTCTATTATAATACAAGTAAAATGCAACATTCATTCATACATTATGTATAAGGAGCTAGAATTCTCACTTGTTTATTAATGCTTATGTATATGTTACCTGCATCCAAGAGTGCCAGAACCATAGGTCGAGCCATCCCCACACACTTTCCACAGATTCATGGCCTGTGCCCACGGCTAACTTGTAGGCTGGAAAAAACACACTTAGTTACCTACAATAGCAGAAAATAAAGAAACAAGCTTAATTTTAATAAAACGAGTTTGTTTCTAATTTTCTGTTACAGTAGTTGAATAAGCATTTTGCAATCTGAAACAGAAGGAAAGAAAAATGCATCACTGATCCATCCTGCATCTCTATCTTATTGGCAGGCTGAATTGTATAGCTCTTCTATTTGCAGATGAATAGCAATGCAGTTGCAGTTTGGGCACTATGACTGGACGCAAAGGTAAAAATAAAATTAAAAGTAATAGAGTCTGACACCTCATTTCCCAAGTTCCAGATAAAATATCTATTATTATTATTACAAAAGGCATCCATTTCAACTGCCATGATTTTGCAGATGACTCTCATTTTGCCTCATATTTCACCTGTATCTCCTAAAATTTTGATATTTTGGTAAGTCTCTCTGAGGGTTACAATAAGTCAATAATGCCAGCTGTGAAGAAATTGAAACCACTGCCATCTGTGTTAACATGTCTGGCAGGTAATTTGCGCATATTCTCAGATTAACTTGTATTGTATGCCAGCATGCCTAATTGTGAAAATGTAAATACGTTTTAAAATGTTGAGTATTTCCCTGTTTAAACAGAATGCTTATTGAATCTGTCACTGCTTTGATACATTTCTAACTGTGCATGTTTGAGAGGGGAATTCTAAAGTACAACTATGGAGAATCAGCTGAGCAGTGAGTGATGTCATTAGAATGTTCTTGGTTGCTAAGAGATTATTTAAACAGATGACTGTTATATCTTTGAAATTAGACAGTTGAGACTGCAGTTTATCAAGTATTGAGCAGTTAGTCAAGTACTGAGCAGTTTGTCAAGTACTGGGCAGTCAGCAGACACCAAGAAAAGAGAACCCACCAAAAAAAACTGTAAGTTTGCCTTGGCCTTGCTTATATCTTAGAGTAGATCAGGGACAGTATTCTTTAATTAGATCAGGAAAGCTTACTTATTAAGATAGGGTTTTTCTAGAATAATGGACTCCTATCTGGCAGTTTGATTTTGCATTTCTGGTGATTGACTTCTAGTGTTTATTGAGAGTTATTGATTTACGAACTTGTAATAATTTTACTTATTATTAAATGTTTTTCATTACTTTACATTGTGGCTGGAAACCAGTGTTTTTTTAGAGATTAGAGAGTGTTTCCACCTGTTTGATACTCCCCAGGTCACCTTGAAGGCCTGGCTGCTCTAGTCATACCTATCTTTTCTTTTGATAATTAATTTTCATAACTGCACACCCCTTTAGAAGGGCATGAAGGCCCTCTGATTGGTGGCAGCATTACTGTATTATTTTGGAAAAGAGACACAGCTGGAAATCTGTGTCAGGGTTTCACAGAACTGTTTGGATATGTGAGATTTAAATTTACTTTGAGTGTGAATGTATCAAAGATCTTAAACTGGGACACTTTGCTCTAAAGTGTGTAATAAGAAAATACATTTGGGTGGACAGAGTTATATAGTCCAGGCCCAGAAAATAGAGCATGTTCCTATTGTGCTCTTAGAGGAAAATTGTGAAATATTACTTCTGTTTACATGACATTCTCATATTGGAGCCAGTAGTGAGGATTGAAGATCCTCAGTTACTGACCCAGGATAGTAAGGGATGTCATTTAATTCTTTGCAGTCCAGTGAGGTATTGGTCAGATGTCAAACCAACCATTAGAATTTCATATGTCTAATAGTTTAATGTCTCATATTTTTGTCTTGTCTGCTAGAAAAATTCAGTGAGGATTACAAGTCAGTTGGTAATGTTGGTCATAGAGTTACACTACTTCTTATTGTTCAAAAAATGAATATTGATTCCTGGGTTCTTAGTAGATATAAGCAGTGTGTGTACACTTTTCTCAGAAGAGGGATGCCATAATCTTAATTGCAATGTGTTTGTGTGCACATGTATATGTGTGTGTGTGTGTGTGTGTGTGTGTGTGTGTGTGTGTGTGTGTGTGTGTGTGTGTGTGTATGCATATGTGCAAGTGTGTAGGAGAGACTGGAGTATGTGTATGTGAGTGTGCTCTAGGGTGGTTGTGCAAATGTTAGCAAGTGTGTGCATGTATGTGCATCTCAGTGTGTACATGCAGGAATACATACATGCAGGTGTGCTTGAAAGTGATTCTGTAACTGTTAGTGTGTGTGTGTGTGTGTGTGTGTGTGTGTGTGTGTGTGTGTGTGTGTGTGTGTGTGTGTGTGTGTGTGTGTGTGTGTGTGTGTGTGAGTGTGTGTGTGTGTGTCTATGTGTGCATCCTCATCTGCAGGTTTTAAATGAGACAGAGCAGGTTTATTTTCATGTAGCAAGTTTTCTAAGACAATAGTTACATTCTCTCTGATATGTGATTTTAAACAAAGTAATGCTCATACTCCTTTCTTTACTGAAATATATGAAGCTTAATGAAAGATGATATTTAATCATCATCATCCTCACCTGGAGGGAACTGTAAATAATCAGATAAGAATTCTAGCAGCTATAAAGGTTATTATATTTTATGGACACTAGTCTGAAAAACATTTATGTTCTATGGCACTCAAGCACTAATTCTTAAGGTCAGGTTAGGGCAACACATAGAACATAGAACTGTTTAATCTGTAAATGATGAATTAAATCCTGACATTACTGCTGTGGGTAACCTTACATACATACCTGTACAGTGCATTCTGCTTAAGATGACCACTGTACTCTGTGCATTGCTTTTATATTAACACCAATAAGTAGGCAAGTAGAAGGAATGGGGTCTACAGATCCAGCTGCTAAACTGGGGGAAATAAACAAACATGAGCTGCAGCAGGACTGTCACTTTGTCCTATAGATTGTACATAAAGAACTGAATAGGACAATTTATTTGGTACACGGATGGGTGAAATGTGATTTTTTTATACCATCTAATTTATTATATATTGCTACTAAGGATCTTAAGCATCTGAGAGTTTATATTAGTTATATCACTGTGTCTGTCCTTTAAATCAACTACTTAAACACAAAGATTTCTGTTATTTTCATATCCCATATACACTGCTAACTATTTTATCTTAATTACCAGTAACTGTTATTGCTCTTCCTTTAAATTACCTTTTTCTTCATTCCTTACAATCCTGGCATTTTATCCTATCCCCAATTTCTCCCACTGGTTAATGTCATGTCACATGTTTTCCCAGGAGCAGTGCTAGATGAAGGCACCCAGGGGCAAGTACCCTCCCATGAAAGTGTGTGCCCCAGTGAGGGCCCCATTCCTTGGAATCATGATTTAAAAGTTTGTCTTTTTCAAACCTGCTCCTGAACAGAAACTGCATCACACTCAGCTGATTTTTTTTTTCTTCTGAACTGAAAAAGCACAGGTGTGGCCTTTCTTCCAAATCTTTTTCTGATTCCCACTCACACTGGGCATGAACTGCAAATGGGAGAATAGTTTGCTTTTTCAGATTCCCTGGGAGAGCTGAATTGACTAAAATCACTTTTACATTTCGTAAGAATATATGTGTGTGTGTGTGTGTGTGTGTGTGTGTGTGTGTGTGTGTGTGTGTGTGTGTGTGTGTGTGTGTGTGTGTGTGTGTGTGTTCTGAGATTAAGGAAGACATTACTTTTTCTAATCTACCTGAAGACCTGATTACATTACTTCTGGTAATGTAAGTAGATGCCAGTCATTAGAAATAATGCCCCAGTCTAAGTTTCATAATTATAAATTACATTTTTTTAAAGAGAGGAGCACTGCTGCTTAAATGACTTGCACAGAGTTGCACAGTAAACAAATGAAAGTAGAAAAAATCAAATCCTGTAACCTTAAGTACAAAAGGCAGCTTCCTAAGGGCATGGAGGCTTAATCTTCCACACCAACTGCCAGACTTCCATTAACTTCTTTTTTGGTAAATCACTGAAGATTGCAATCAACTATTTCAATCATTAGAGTTTCTTAGTTCTCATTGTTCAGGAAAGCATCCCTGTGCAACACCTGTTGTTGTTCTATTAACTTTTTAAAAAGATTTATAGTTGTCTGGCACTTACGACTCTGAGCTGTTAAAAACTGCTTCCTGTAGTCAAAAGTAGAGAGCTTGAATCCACTTACCTTCATTTCTTTACTGTGTGACTTTGAATAAGTCACTCAGACAGTACTCCTGAGTCATCTTTGAAAAGGGACATTCTACTCCATCGGGTGTACCTGGTTAAACACATAAAGAATAGTATTTAAAATTTGAACCTTTGGAGCCTTTGTTCCCTTCCTCTCCCATAATTTTGGATCTCTCCTAAATTCTTGAGTAAAGAAATTGAAAATTATTTTGGTCTGTTCCTTGTAAAAGCTGTGACAGATGCAGTCACAAAATAATGACAAGCATGTGAGTTTTAGAATCTGTATCCTTCAGAAAATGCTTGCTAATGCAAAACATGTCATTCTAGCAACTTTCTCAGTATATGAGAAATATTTAAAAGTTGTTCTTGATTTTCTATATTTGTTTCTGATTCATGAACTATAAAGTTGAGAGGACAGAGGAGAATTGCACTGTATGGTTCTGACATCAGCAAGCTCAGATACATTTCGGGGCAATTATTTGTGAATTTATTTATTCACTTGATCTCAACTGGCTCTAATTGATTTGTGTGTGTGCCTGTAAATCAAGCTGAAATTTGTTACAATGGACAGGACTTATTTCAGTTAATAATACTTAACACAAAATGTATACAATCTGTCAAAAAGCTATTTTTCATGCTGGAGATAGAGTGGAGATATTCATTTGAAAGCCTACATGCCAGGATTTTTTTCTGTGAGTTGTTCTCAGTCACATGAGGTGTGCCTATCAACCACCTTATTCTAGTGGGTGGGTGCTGAGGTGCTGAGTATGATAAGAAACATTTTCCTTTTTTTTGTAATAGTAAGTGAAGAGCAGAGTGTGTGATGTTTCTTTAAGAAGCATAGAAAATTAAGAATGTGCATGTATAAATAGCAAGCACATGTTGTACCTAGTGCCACTTTGAAAGTGCAACCAGAGAGTAAGCAATTGTCTATTACATCCAAGACAAGACGACAAGATGGGCGACATGGTGTCAGAACCGGGATTTCAGAGATTGATAGGTTGATATTCAGAGCCACAAGATGCAGAGATGACAGTAAAGGTAAACTAAAACAAGCATGAGAAAGAGCCAGAAAAAAAAAACAAATGTAATAAAAATTTGCACTAACAGTTTACTTTATAAAAAAGATAAAAGTAGCATTACAAGGGCACAATGCATTATTAAACAAGCACGAGGCACAAAAGATTTATTAATTAAACAAAATGTTTGAGATTAAGATATTAAGGTGAAATTAGTATGTTTAAAGCAAAATGAATGTGCGTAAAGAGAAACAAATATGTTTAAAGCAAAATAGGCATGTTTAGAGTAAAACGAGCACAAGAAAAGTATAATGGGCATGAAAAGAGATTAAATGAGCAAAACAAATATAACAAGGGTAAAAAGAGCACATTCATTATAAATAAAGCAAGCTGACTGCATATTTTTTGGCAAAATGCTGTGTTTTTGCATAACTAAGATTTTGGATTGTATCAAGGGCATAATTAGAGTTATTCAAAGTATCCCAAAGTGTGTTAAAGTGCTTACAGTGTGTACTTATTACTGGGCATGTTTTCTGAAGAGTTTATCTGTGTGCAAAGTGCAACTAATACATAAAGTACAGCCATTTCAAAATGTTTCTTTTGTCTATTCGCAAAGAACCACTATTACAGAGTGGTTCTTGCACTGTAAAGAATTATCTAGCAAAGTACCACCATTTTTTGGAAGTTTCAGTGTGCTGTGTACTGTTTATTCACAAAGTGCAGTTACTTCAAAATGCTTCTAGCTCCAAGCTTCTTTTGCCCAGTTCATTCACACAGTTCAGTTATTTGAAATGTTTCTTAAAATGATGATAAATTACTTTTGTTGTACGAAAATTTTGAGAGCGTCAGAGAAACGTATTTCACAAAATTCAGTTATTCAGAGGCTTGTTGTGCCATTGAGCAAAGTTACAAATACTGGCATAAATTTCTGGCATATGTGTATGTATGTGTAATCATGCATATCTGCAAAATCCTTCACTGGTATGTGTCAATGTGGCAGATGGATTTCGAAAGCCCTCCCCACTTGTGTTTGATCAGAATATTGCAGAAAATTGGAGAATATTTGAACAAGAGTACAATATTTTTATACAAGCATCTTATTCCGACAAAGATGCACACACCAGGGCATTCATTTTGTTAAACCTAGCTGGGTCAGAGGCCATTGAAAGAGAGCATTCATTTGTGTATGCACCAGCAATGTATGTATGAGTGAGAAGGTGAAAATCATCATATTATTGTACAGGCTGAATCAAGGGAAGACCTCAAGTGTTTGAAGTGCAAATTCAGAGAAATGTGCAACCCCCAGAGAAATATTACATTAGAGAGGCATTTGTTTTACACAAGAGATCAGAAACCAGGGGAAATATTACTGACTTGAGAAACAAAGCTAAAATGTGTTGGTTTGGTGATTTAAAAGATGAGTTAATAAAGGGCAGGCTTGTGTAAGGTATTAGTAGTGCTGCTGTGAGAAAGATTTTGCTTCATGACAGTGATTTAACATTGAGTAAAGCCACTGGGATTTGTCAAATCCATGAAGTTACAGAAAGACACACAAGTATACTTGCTAGTGACAAGTGCATGATTTCAGTGGGCTCCAGAGCAAATGTAGATAGCATGCAACTGTGGCAAACAAAGGCAGGCCTATGTACATGGCAGCCACAGCCCCTGCTAGTTCATCAAGGAAACCATGTAGTTTTCCAGCAAATTCTAAAAAAGGAACATGCCCAGTGCAGTACAAGCGTGAGTCAGCAAAACCCAAATCCAGCTTTATTGTTAACTGTTACAATTGTGGTACCAATCATGAGTCTAAAAGAGAAAAATGCTTAGCATTTGGTCAGCAATACCACAAGTGTAACAAATGGAACCATTTTTAAAAAGATTTCAAATCAAAGCCCCACACAGTTACAAATAAAGGTCACTCAAAAAAGCAAACTGATCAAGTGGAGTTGCAGCAGTCCTCTTTCAATGTAGATGGTGTAGCAGTAATTGGTGAAAAGGTTGAAGCAGTGACTTTATTGAAAAAGAAAAAAGCATTTTGTACTGTTGAGATCAATGGTAAATCCACCGAGCTCAAAGTAGACACTCATTCAAAGTGTAATGTTATATCAGTAGACACATTTGCTAAGGTGAGAACCAATGAGCAACTCAGTGTGGCTAGTAGTGCAAAACTTGTTGCTTAGGGAGGTGAAGAAATTCAAACCAAAGGCTCAGTAATACTTTCATGTTATTTGGCTAAGAACTGTTACAACTTTTTATTCTATGTAGTTTGAAGACCTGTGTAGTCATTCTTGGGTCTCAGAGACAGTTTAAGAATGAATCAGCTTTCTTTTACCAAAGAGGTTCATCATATAAGGGCAAATCCTAGTTCTAATTTTTCTGAAGCCATTTTCTCAGAGTATGTTGATGTTTTTGATGACAAGTTGGGCAAACTTCCAGCTGTGTATTCTATGAAGTTAGACCCAGAGGTCAGTCCAGTAGTCAGACCAGTGAGAAAAAGTTCCACTAGCTATGCAAGATAAAGTCAAAGCTCAGTTGGATAAAATGGTGAAGCAAGGTATAATTTGTCCAGTTACAGAACCAACTGAATGGGTGTCATCCATGGTAGCAGCCCACAAGAAAGGCTCAGATGAAATCAGAATATGTATTGACCAAAGAGATTTGAACAAAGCGTTAAAGAGACCCCATCATCCAATGCATGCAGTCAAAGAGGTCACAGCCCTAATACCAAATGCCACTGTTTTTTTCCTGTCTTGGATGCAAAATGTTCATTTTGGCAAGTGATGCTAGATCGCAAATCCTCATTACTAACCACTTTTGGTACCCCGTTTGGCAGATATAGATTCCCGAGGATGCCATTTAGAATAAATTCTGCAAGTGAAGTCTTCCAGCATGTAATGGAGCAAATTTTTTCAGGTTATCCTTGTGCCATAATAGTAGATGATTTATTGGTTGGAGGCAATGGTGAAGTAGAGCATGACAGAAGCCTTAAGAAAGTTCTAAAGACAGCACCAGAAGTGAACTTAAAGCTCAGTTCTCTAAAGTGCAAATTCATACTACCAGAAGTTACATATGTAGGTCATTTATTTACTAGCACTGGCTTAACACCAGACCCGTCTAAACAAGCAGCTATTCTTGAGATGTCAGCACCAGATAATATTCAAGCTGTACAATGTTTCCTTGGCATGTCAACTATCCAGGTAAGTTCATACCAGACATCAGTGAGTTGACAGTACCTTTAAGAGAGCTAACATGCAAAAATGTTACATGGTCTTGGTTGGAACAGCACCAGAAGGCATTTAAAAACCTTAAGCAGAAAATTGCTATCCCACCTACATTAAGATACTATGATGTCAATATATATTTTTTTATTTTATTTTATTTTACATTTGTTAACCGGGGGTGTCTGACTGAGCCAAAAAGGTCCTTTTTCAGCAGAGGCCCAGGGGGAAAAGTTCCACATAAAAAAATTACAGATACATTTAGATATTTAGACATGATCAGTATACACATAAATTACAATAGACATGTTTTTACAGTGGTAAGCAGCACATCAACAGTTACAGTGGAAAGAACAAACAAGAAAATATTAATTTAAAAATAAAGGTAATTAATAGCTTTGTGGTGTACAGCTGAAATTTGGAACATAAGTAGAATACATACATAGTACACCATTACAGTACATACATTGTAGATTAGCCAGTGTTTGTGAGTAAGAGTGAAAACTATCAAGTACTCTAGGTTTAGTATGTGTACCTTATCTGCTTTCACTAGCCTGGGGAGCAATCATGGCACTGCTACCTTTGCTTGAGATGTTGCCTAATGAGGTTTTTAAAGGAGGATTTGGACGCTGTGTTTTTTATGCTAGTGCAGAGAAAGTTCCATCTTTTAGCCATTGAACTAATATACAGACCAGTTACTCTTTCCTGTGATGCTTCAAAATTTGATCTTGGTGCAGTTATTCTTCAGGAAGGCAGACCAGTAGCCTATGCATCTAGAACACTTACCCAAACTGAGATGCAGTATGCTCAAATTGAGAAAGAACTTTTGACAATAGTATTTGCATGTTCAAAGTTTCATGATTTTATCTATGGTTGAGCTATTCAAATGAAAACTGATTGCCAACCTCTAGTTACTATTCTAAAGAAGAATAGTAAAGAAGAATATGCATTCTGGTCCAGTGAGATTACAAAGAATGATGCTCAAATTGAAAAAGTACAACTTCAAAATGGTCTGCTCAAATGGCAAACTTCTTTATCTGGTTGTATCTTCTGGTATTTAAGCCCTAACTTTAAGAGGATTTCTGTCTATACACAATGAGCAGAGTGGAGGAGGGGCATTGACTACAACTCTGATCTGAGATATATAAGTATCCTGTTTTCTTGGCTTATTTATACTGATTATTGTTTCTAGCAATTTATATATAGCACTTTTTATTGCCTGCTGTATAGTTTATACTGCATTTTATTGCTATTAACTAATCTGTATGGGTAACTGATTTGTTTGCAGTTAAAATCATTCTGTAGAGTCTCTTTGCTCCTTTATCTGTTTAAAAACTTTCATTTTTTGGCTTTCTGTAGTGTTTACTGTCTAAAGAGTGTAGGCTAATAGCTTTAGTATTGGACCCCACCCTCCCTGTTGGTGCCTTATTATATTTGGTGGCTTTGCAGTTGCCCGCCCCTACTGTAAATTTGATCTGGGACACTCCTCCCAGTCTAGTGTCATTAGCTCATTCTACCGAATACAGAGAGAGAACATCTGAGAAGGCCTTCTGTTTCTCCTTTCTCCCTTTAAAAAAAATTGCCTGAATCTCCTTGTGTTCTGACTGTGCTTCTCAAACATTTTGGAAATATAGAGTATATTTTAGAGCATTTATTATAACTGTATTTGCCTTAATATTGCTACAACTCAAGTGCTGTAGGTTGCACTGCATCTGAATTGTTTGTGTGTTTTAGCTGCTTTTCTGTATATATAGACTTCTCTGTATATGTAGACTAGCTACTTATTCTGCTGTATTACTGCCTCTTAAATAATTTTTCAGTTGTGCACTTGCCTTGCTTCATTTACAAAGTTTTAAGTTGCTAATTTTGTAGAGTTTTAATTGCATTTACTGTTTACAACTACACAATCAAGTGTGTTAGCCTTTTCTGTGTTTATTTACTGTATTATTGCATTGTTTAGTCTGTTTTAACAAAAAAAATACTATCTTGTTTTCTCATTTCCCGCCTTTCCTAGCCAGTCCAGATCCAGGCTTTGCTTGTCTCAGGGCTTTGTTTTCTGTGTTCAGAGCTATCCAGACCTTCTTGTGGTAGAGGGAAGTCCTATTGCTTACCAGTGGGAGTGGTGAGCATTGCACTGCCTATCTAACACTAGAGGAGTGGTTTCCAGCCCTGGAATTGTAATTTTATTAGCCTTTTTGGGCTGATTTCTATCCCTTTCAACTTTCTGGCTTAAAAACGCGCGTGGTTGCACATTTTTCACATCATGCAGCACCACGAGGCTACAGTTAAACTATTCCAGGTGCCAGAATGTCTGCTCTTCAAATTTTCCCTTAGAACTAGCTGGTTTCTCAGTAGTAGCACTAAAATCTGAACCCCTGTGACTAGCAGTTGCTCTAGAACCTACTGGAAAGCACTAGGAAGCCTGAAACTGATACAAGCACTAAACTCTCCTTGTCAATAAGGAGAAATTAATCGTAGTCACTAAACAGCCTATAACTGCAAAGTACCTTGCAAAGGTAAGGGAAAACAGCTCTTATACTTTACAAAAAAAGCACCTAAACAGGCATGTCCAAGGGTCAGCTTCCAGTAATTTCTCCTGTCCATCTGGTGAATCTGGGCATACTGGGGCAATGCGGCAACTGCCTCATGTACACAGACAACCCTCTCCTCCTACCACCCTACACTACAACCTGCGAGAGATGCACTTACATAGCCAAACTGGAAGCAAAGCTCTCTCCAGCCAAGATTGTGCTAGACAGTCAAGAGGAGAAGGTTAACACCTGCACTACACCTCAAGCAACTCATAGCCCTTCAAAACCCACACTATCAACACCCACACATAGCAACACTAAACCCACATATGCGGAGGCCCTTAACATTAACCTGCCCAAGCAACAAGGACCTCCGAAGCTGAAACACAAACAAACACCAGTCACAACCAAAGTGACACATAGCTCACAGCACCACTGTGCCAACCAACAACAGCCCCTAAGGCAAGACAATGTACCCAACACTTTAGTCATAGGTGACTCTATAGTTAGGCACACTAATGTCCCACTCACCAGGCTGAACAAGGAGAAAATTACAGTCAGCTGTCTGTCAGGTGCCAGGATCTGCCACATAATGCATGCACTCAAGTCACTCCACAACAAGTACAAATACGACTCTGTCATTGTCCATGCTGAAGTGAATGACTTGAGACATACCTCCCTGGACTACATGAAAAGAGACATGGAAGAGCTCTCGGATCATGTGGCCCAGGCAGGTATGACCCTAGCCCTGAGTAGCATCCTGCCTTCGCCCAGAATGATACCACAGTATAAGGACAAAATGATTGACTTCAACAATTGGCTAAGCTTCTGGTGTCATTCAAAGGGGATCCAGTATCTGTCTGCCTGGGAAGATATGATCGACAAACCACGATGCTTTGCCAGAGATGGTCTGCACCTGTCACCCCTGGGATTCAGGTTACTGGCTAAAGCTCTTGCCACCCCTATAGTGCCTTTTTTAGGCAAGGTTCAAAGGACAAAACCACCACAGTAACAGATACAAGCATGCAAAATCTGAAGGTAATGCTACTCAATGCTAGAAGTCTAAACCTCAAAATGCACTCTCTTGAGGCACTCCTAAAAATTGAGAACATCGATATATGTGCAGTAACTGAAACTTGGTTCAAGGCTCCGGAGAGCACCCCTGCAATACCAGGCTACATCTCTTAACACACATTTTGACCACAAAATCAAGACCAAAACACTAAAGGTGGAGGAGTGTCCATATTCACCAAGGATATTCACACCTCCAGGCTAGTTGCCCAACACAATGCATCTGAAATTCTCCAAGTGCAACTAACACTAGGTAAGACTGCAAACCAAATTGTAGCTTGCTACAGATCCCCCACCATGCTTCAAGATTCTCACTACACCTTTCTAAACATACTGGAAAATATTAAGATACAACCAAACACCCTAATACTGGGTGATTTCAACTACCCTGACATTAACTAGGAAAACTACTCGGGTACCAACTCCTTTTCCCAACAGTTCTTGGAATTCATAAATTACAATGCCCTGGATCAACTAATCCATTGTCCCACCAGGGGCTCCAATATCCTAGTCCTGGCCATTACCAACATGGGAGATAGATGCTCCATACCAGTGGTCACCCCCTCATTGGTCAGGTCTGACCATAAGCAAATCACCCTTGACATTCACATCCCACCCCCACCCCCCAGTAAGGAAACCTCCCTAAAAAACTTCTCCAAAGCCAACTTCATGCTACTGAAGTCAGAAGTGACAAACTTCATGACATCCATGCAGATGGGATCTGAAAGTTCGACTGCAGAATCCTACACTAAGGCACTGTACAAGCACATCCACTCATGCATGAATTGTGCCATCCCATATAGAACCAAGATGCTCTCCTCCAAAAAAAGGAAACCAATCTAGTGGTCCCCTGCTATAAACAAACTATACAACAGAAGGAAGAAACTGTTGCAGAAAAGAGGAAAATCCCAGGGTACAAAAAACTCCCTCACCAGCCTCAGTAAGACGCTGAGATCCCTCATAAAATCCTCAAAAGCTAGTTACGAAAATAAAACTGCCAAAGATTCCAAAGACAACCACAAGGCATTCTATAGTTATGTCAAGAATCTAAATGGCAATGCTCAGATCTGCTGTAAGCTTCAACAGAATGGCATTAAATATACTGATCCCAAGGATATTGCCAATATCCTGGCAGATCGATTTAGTGCCAACTTCACCCCCTCTCACCCCCTAAAGGGCCCATCTCAATACCAAAAGATTGCCAAATTTCGGTAATCACGGCCACACAGGTAGAAACTGCACTCTCCAAAGCTAAGAATACAGCATCCATGGGACCAGATGATATCCCAGGCTGTGTACTACATGAACTACAAAATGGCACCTCACCTAAGTGTCATGTTTAATCATAGCCTCACCTCAGGCTTTGTGCCCCTTGAGTGGCACACAGCTACATTTATCCCACTCCACAAGGGGGGATCCACCTTGGATCCCGGGAACTACTGTCCCATCAGTCTGACGAGCCTGGTCTGCAAGGGCATGGAACGCATTATCATGGAACTTATAAACAAAGACATTAGCAACCTTCAAACACTGGACCCCACACAGTTTGGGTTTGTGAAGGGCCGATCTTGTCTCCTGAACCTGATTGACTTCTTCAAATCAGTCTCCAGAGCTGTGGACGAGGGTAAGGCGGTCCACACAGCCTATCTGGACCTCGCCAAGGCCTTTGACACCATCCCCCACTCTGGAATCATAGATAAACTTACTAAGCTGGGCATAAATCCCTACGTCACTTGATGGGTTGCCAACTGGCTTACTGACAGAACCCAGACTGTAAAAGTAGCTGACTCCAAATCCAGCCTCCAGACAAGTGACAAGTGGTGTACCTCAGGGTTCAGTCCTGGGATCACTCTTGTTTGTCATCTACTTCTCTGAAGTACAGGCCAACACTAAGGGACTCTGGCTAACAAAGTTTGCAGATGACTGCAAACTGATAGCCATTATTGAATCCCCAAATGATGTGGATATTCTACAAAAGGGCCTTACAAAAACAGATGCCTGGTGCCAGAGCCATGGGCTCAAGCTTAATGCCAAGAAATGTATAGTTATCCCCTTTGGAAAAAAACATGTACCCATGAATTACCACATAGGTGGCAGTGCACTAAACATCAAAAGTGAGATGAGAGACTTAGGGACACAGGTGGACAGTGGTCTCACTTTCAATAACCACATCTCCACAGCAGTCAGGAAATCCTTCTATGTGGCACACCTCATCACTAAGGGCTTTTCATCCAGAAAAAAGGAGGTCATTGTCCCACTGTACTCATCCCTCATTAGACCCATTATAGAGTATAATGCCCCGTTTGGTATGTACCTCACAAGACATGTGCAACAGCTGGAAAGGCCACAGAAATACCTCACTAAAAGAATCACAGGCCTAAAGCAGATGCCATATGCTGACCGTCTAAAAAAACTCCAGCTATACTCTGTGGCATATCATCTACTCAGAGGCGATCTCTGCTTAACATACAAGGCCATGTCAAACCCTGAGATGTTGGACATGCTCCACTTAAAGAAATCCCAATCCCTCAGAGACACATGCTCCAGGGATCTAAACCTTGTCATCACAATGAACAAAACATGCTGGAGGGATAGGTTCCTGACCCAGAGACTCCCCAGACACTGAAACAGACTGCCCATACATGTCAAGCAGAGCGCCTCTTTGGCCCTATTCAAAAGGAACCTTGATGACTGGATGGGAGATAGGAAATTCACCCGAGGATCATGTCAGTCGCCCTGCTAGACAGGGGTCCAGAGAAGTAAATTTTGTGAGAATAAATATCCAGGGAATTGTTATGGCTAGGCTTGTATAGGCCCTAAGGCCAATAGCCTAGTACCAACCTATGAACCTAAGAACCTATGGTGGATATGTTATCCAGATCACCCAGAAATACAACAGAACAGCTTGATACAGAGAATTTTGACTTTGACGTAATGGCAGATCGTAGTTTTTCCACCACAAGACTTAAAGAGCTGAGAGATCATGCAAAGGCTGATACAAGTTTACAAAACCAAACCAAAAGATGGAAGCAAGTCAAACGACAACCAAAACCAAAAATAAAGACTTGCAAGGAGTGTCCAAATAGAGGTCAGAAACCAGGATTCCTTCTTAAAAGGATCTTTTATTGAAAATCACAAAACGCCAATAACGCCAAACCAATCTATACATTTTCAACAAAGGCAAGTCTTCATCAGAAAGTGATCAAAGTCCCATAAATAAGTTGCAACAGCATACACAGCTCTTCCAAGTGAAGTAAATGCAGTTTAAATGCCAAGTACAAGTGAAAAGCTGTTTACATCAGTAATATTAGGGACCTGCACACCACTGACATGAAGCCACAGACTAGTAGGAATTTTACAAAAGCTCAACCACTACATTAATGTTGGATGGCCGTCAAAGCAATTTAGTGTACCACCTGAAGTCAAAACCTATTTTCCTTACAGAGATGAGATGTTGATGGAAGATGGCATTATTTTCAAGGGTCCTAAAATTGTTGTTCCTGCTCCATTACAACATGAATATATCCAGATTTTGCACCAGGGTCACCCAGGATCCTCATCAACTAAGAGAAGAGCAAGATAATTAGTATTTTGGCCTTCATTGCCAAAGACATTGATAGAGTTCTTTCTTGTTGTTCAGTATGCAATAGTACTAGACCGCATTTGCAAAGAGAACCACTTCAGCTAAGTCCAATTCCTGAACTAACTTGGTCTACTGTAACAACTGATATCTCTGAGTGGAACAATCAACACTACTTAATTGTGGTAGACTCTTATTTGAATTGGTTTGAGATTGATCTACTACCAAACTTAACCTCAACTGCTGTTATTACTAAATTGAAATGTCATTTCTCAGTTCATGGTAGTCCACACAAACTTTTTTGGACAATGGTACTCAATTCACTAGCCAGTTGTTTCAGAAGTTTGCAAAAGAATAGGACTTTGTACATATCACTAGTAGCCCTAAATATCCTCAATCCAGTGGTGTAGCTGAATGTGCAGTGCAGAGTGCAAATCAGTTACTTGAAAAGTCAAAGCATGACAATACCGATGTATTCCTTAATTTGCTTAATCTCAGAAACATACCCCGTGAGGATATTCTTGGCTCACCTGCTCTAAGACTACTTTCCAGGCAAACTAGAGCTACCCTACCTATTTCTTCAAGTTTCTTGCAGCCTAAACCTAAGCACAATGAAACCATTAAGGCTCAATTGTTTAAGAAGTATAATATCCAGAAATCTAGTTACAACAGATTCAACAGATTACTTCGTCCATTGAGGGAAGGAGAGATGGTATGAATCCAGACCACAAAAGATTTTGATCAAATAGGACAGATTACAGGCATCTGTGCCAAGCCAAGATCTTATTTGGTAGATTCCGACGGTGTGGAGTAAAGGAGGAATCACATACTTCTTCTTCCTCTACCAGAATCATCATCATTGCAGTCACAACATTGTATCTGTGATGCAAGGTCTAGATCAAAGAATGAGTCAGACACTGTTTCCAGACCAGAATGTGTTCAAAAGTGTGATTCTGTAGCAGAAAGTGATTCAAACATTCCACAGGTCAACAATTTTGCAGAAACTATCCCAGTTGCTAACTCTAATTTCCACTTTTATGTCACACAATATGGACAAGTTTCTAAGCCTAGTGTGAAATATGCAGCAACTTGGACTTGATTGTATATACATGTGTATTTAGTATTTTATAATGCATGTCTATAGATTACCTGTGATTTCTGCATGCCAAATATTCTCATGACAAATTGTATGGTCTATTTCTCAAAGAGGGAGAATGAAGATCAGAGTGTAAAGTGTGTGTGCTATATCCTTAAGAGGTATGTGAGGATGTACGTGCATGTATAAATTCCAGTCACATGCAATCCCTAGTGACATTTTGTAGAAGCAGCCAGAGAGTAACCATGCATGATCGTAATTGTTAGTTTGTATATAACTCACTGAAGTTATAGTCAGTAAGCCACTATAGTGATGTGTTTGCATAAAATAAAGCTGCTTAAACAGAACCCATGAAGACTCATTTATTCATGTCCTAACATGAAAGCGACAACTGCTATTTGTATGGGACAAAGCTGAACTGTGTTAGATGGCCAGCATCTTATCACAATCAGATATCCAAAGTGTACACAGATATAACTGATGGGTGGTGATCTTTCTGTAGTTGAAAACAACTGACTTTCTTGTTGTTTGCTCAGTAACTAAAGTGGCTTTGCAGGACTAGTCTGCATTTTAATTAAGATGAAAGCTTTAATGTGATTACTGTATGCTTCTGTGAAAGAAACATGAAATACATTACTGTGATTATTGTTCATTTGTTTGTTTATTATCATAGACATCTGTGGGGTACAGAGGCAGTAAACTGGATGCAATAGATGGGTACAGAAGTCATTTGTAGGTAAAAGTGACTTGCTGTTGGTTGATTTCTGCTAAACAAAAGTCATTGATTTGGCACAGCAGAAGAAGTGCCACATAATGTATCATTGTGCTGACTGTGTTCCTGTATCCTCCTGGCTAATGTCTCATTAGAACACCTCATCTAACTTAAGTAACTCTGCTAAGCCAACCAATCATAGTACTGTACCCAGGACTGTTAATCTACCGCTCATCCCATCTCTCCAGGATTTGGGAAAACTACCCCAACAATGTTGTGCTTTCCATAAGCAAATAAAACCAGGAGATGACATATTGTAAATCAATTTGTTATCCTTCTCAACTAAAACCAGGTGAAGACATATAGTAAATCAATTTGTTATCCTTCTCAATTATAGCGAGCATCATCTGCTCTCTCAGAGCTTTATTCTACGTCTCTCTGCATTTACTCTGATAGTAAATCTATCACAGGAATCCGAAACTTAGGAATTATCTTCTAAAATGTAATATTATATTGTAGAGAATGAATGTATCCTATCTGTTAGTTAATATGTATGTCAAAGTCTCTTCTATGGAAATTGTATGTTAAAAGTCTGTCCTTAAAACTGTTTTGTAAAAAAATTGTTCTCCTGGAGCTTTTCTCGCCGGGCCTCCATTGAAAATGGACTTGTAATCCAGTTGGACTCTCTCGGTTAACAAATGTAAAATAAATAAAATAAATAAATACAATAAATTTCCTGAAATCAGTCTAAAACTAGTATTCCTATGGCTTATGCTTGCAGGGGTCTTGCAATGTATTTAAGAGCACCATAATGTCTTTCATTCTCCCTCACACCAGCACTGCACATGATAAGTGGCTATCTTTGGTTGTCTTGTAGGAGCAGAATTAGTGTGAAAACAACTGCTCACTGGTACAGCTGTACAATGAATGGCATTGTCATCTCCCAGTGCCTAACCATGGTTATGTACTTGTCTATGGCTTCTTTTGCATGGCATCTGCATGCCCTCACTGTCTCTATCTAGGTTCATCAGTGAGCTGTGGTTACTTCCATTACTCCATAGACATGCCATAACTAATCTTGTGTTCCTCCACTTTGCCTGTAGGTAAGTGTGCAGCAAGCAACTGTATGTGCATCTCATGATTGACCAGGCTTGTCAGCGTGTGTGTGTGTGTGTGTGTGTGTGTGTGTGTGTGTGTGTGTGTGTGTGTGTGTGTGTGTGTGTGTGTGTGTGTGTGTGTGTGTGTGTGTGTGTGTGTGTGTGAAAAATAATATCACTGATATTTTTCTGTGGACTTATGCATAATTCTTCCAAGTAGTACTGAAAAAAAATAGTTAACTAGTTATCTTTTTACAGTAAGGCATAAATTGTAACACAATTGCTATAACTTCTGTGGGTTGCTGAGGACAGCATGGTAATTATGTCTTTAACATTCTTCACAAGCCTCAGTGATGTGCATTTAAAGCCACTATGGATTCTTTGAGGGCTGGGGCAAGTGTGCTCATTATTTTTTTAGCTGTCCTCAAACTTCAGAGGTTTGCATTGAGGATCAGTATAGATTGTCTAGGGGCAGTATGTGGAATAGGAGCAACAAGATGGATTGTATTTCTTTGATCATTGCATTTTCACTTTCCTCACAATCTGCCATCAGATGTGCATACAGGTGGGAGGTGGCTAACTTTTCAGTTTATTGGTAAAGAGGCATGTTGTTTATAGCTGTTTGACAGCAATAGGTTGAAATATTTTGCGGTGTTTTATTTTTTTCAGTTTTGTGCCAGTCTAACCCATCAGAGGGGTACACAGATGGTTTCTGTCCTTTAGAGGAAGATGTGAGGAGGCACATGCTGTATATATATATATATATATATATATATATATATATATATATATATATATATATATATATATATATATATATACCACAAGAAACCACCAATAAGGAAAATACAAAAACAAACTACTCAGCCAGGAATTAGAAGCTGCACCACAATCGATGTAAGAAGAACTTTTTAATAAAAAACTCTGGCACCTCGGCACAAACAAGCCTTCCAGGAGTCAATAGTACAATCACCATATGGTTCTAATATATATATATATATATATATATATATATATATATATATATATATATATATATGTACTACACACAATTACACTTAATTAAATCAATTAACAATTAATCACTATTTAAAAAACTTTTAAAGAAAAACTTTCCAGTTACATTTATTATTCAAAACGGCTGGAGACAGTGTATTAAATTTCAAAATATATAATGTTTCCTTATATAACAATTTATTTTTTACAATTCCCTCATTCACCTAAAATTTGTTCTAAAATACAAGCTTTTAGAACAGGAGAACCACAGTTATGTCTAAGATTAAAATGCAGGGTAACGATTTATGAGATTATTATTTCTAATATCCCTGGCATGTCCTTGAAGTCTCAACTTAAAAATTGATTTAATTAAGTGTAATTATGATATATATATATATATTAGAACCATATAGTAATTGTACTATTGACTCCTGGAAAGCTTGTTTGTGCAGAGGCGCCACAGTTTTTTATTAAAAAGTTCTTACATCGATTGCATTTCTAATATACTCATAAGCATTTCTGTCTTTGGCAACTAATTTGATTCCACAGTGTCAATGTTTTACTGCTATGACTTCTTACATTTAAAGACATTCCTGCGGATTCATGAACAGCCTGTGCGAGAATAGTCTATTCATGCAGAGACTGTTCCGTGTAGAACTACATCAGCAGCGTGCCCTACATATTAATGAGGGCACGCTGCTGCATTCCTACACCTATACGATCCATGTACGAGTGCAGGGGGCATGTATACGTCCTGCATGGTCACTTAAACACTCCCCCTGCATTCAGAAAGTGCCATCTGTCACTTTCAAACAAGGAAGTAGCATAATATTAGAGTCTGGTGCTAATATTAAGCATTATTTCAGTGTCTGCGGACACCGAAATGTAAAACTGAGCATGTCAGTTTCCATGGACAGTGACATAAGAAAAAAAAAAAAAAAAAAAAAAAAAGCACACAATCCCTAAGAAGTAGCTCACACAGCACATGACTGTCCCCAGAATGGTAAAATAAGAAAAAAAAAGCACACAATCCCTAAGAAGTAGCCCACACACATACCAGCAACCTGCTGATAAATATATGTAATAATTTAATATTTCGTTTATTTTTTTTACAATAAAAGAAAAGTTTAAGCAGTGCACAGCAGGTTTATGTGCCAGGACGCTTTGCTCAGCCCAGCATAAATGCTGCTTGAGAGTCATATAGAATTGTGAAGCAGAAACCCTTGTTATTGTTGCAGTGTAGTGGTTAGAGTTCCATTTTAACATACAAAACATGCATGGTTTGACTCCCAGCTCTGAGCAATATATTTTATGTGTGGAAGTAGTTGTAAACTCATTTTTATGAATTGGAATGATATTTGTAAGTCATATGCCTCACGTATGGTAGTGAATGGCTGGGAAAATGCCATATGGACATGTAAAAAAAATGTTCCTATTTTTTATTTAAATAACTGTTTGCGGCCAGCTAAGCCTGCCACAGCTCTGCTGAAACCAGCTAAGGATTGCTTAAGCATGAAAATATAAGCAATCCTTAGCAACTGTAAGCTTTGCTTAGCTGGTTTAAGCCTTGCTAAGCAGATTTGCATGGAGCTAAGCATAGCTTAGCCTGTTTGAAAATTGGCCAATAACGGAAAATTGCGGGAAAATGTCCTTATTTAAACTGCACAGGCAGGTATACAGTCATATCTGTTCAAATCTGATCAGGGCAGCAACAATGTCAAGTGTAGGAGAGGGTGTTCACTTTCTGCCACAGTGCTGGGGCATCCAGGAGTCCAGGGTCATGGTTGGGCTCCTTATCAAAGACCATGAAGCTAGACTGCTGCAGTGCCTGTACCAGGGCTCCCAGTACAAACCGGAGGCCTGGGACCATCTGGCACGTGATCGCACCAGTGCCACTGGCATTCCCCGGACAGGTGAGCAGGCGCGTTATCACTATGACGACCTAAAGCATAGGAAGGGTGAGCTCTTGTCCCAGTGAATCCAAGAGGCACGAGCAGAGGACTTCCCAAAAGTTTGTAAGCATCCAGTCTGTGTATTTGTAAATAATTATTTAAAAATTGTATATGCTACTGTACAGGTGTGCTTAATGTGTGTTCTTTCCCCATACAGCTGCCGATGAAAGGGCTGTGAACATTGATGCCCATTCACAGTGCTTGGTCTGACTGCGCCGAGAGTTTGGTGAATACAGAAATATTTGTAATATCTGCTGTAATAAATCAGAAATAGTAAAGGTAGTACTGCCTGTATATATAATTGTACTCTGACTGTACTGAAAAAAATGCATGTGTCAGGCTGCCAGTGTTAGAACTCAGTAGTGCCAGCTGCTGTGTAATGCATAGTTTTGTAGCAAACAAGATATAACTGAGGAGAGGAAGAGTAGGACATGTATTAGGCTGTCTGAAAGAACCTGTTAAGAAAGTGCTGTGTCAGGGCTACTGTAACAGTTACAAATGAGAAGCAGTCCTCCTGTGCAGATCATGCAGTAATACTAACTGTGGATTTCTGAGTTATAGAAAGTGTTGTTATGTCAAAAATAATAAAGCTGACTACCACAAACTGTTGTCTTTCATTTGTCTTGTATCTGAAAAGTACAATTGTGTAGCTCCTGCAGTGTGCAGTAACTGAGGTGAAGTGATATAGCACTGTTCATCTGCATAGTTCAGAATGTGGATCTGAAATAACTGACAAAATGCAAAAGTAAATATTTTCTTCAGTAATTTCTTGTACTGTGTTCCTGCCAGCATTGCCTTGTGTTGACCTTTGCATTTCAGCTGTATGTAGTCCTGAATGTACAGGAAAGTGTGAGACACTAAGAGGTGCAGACTGCAAAAGTAGAGTCCGTTGACTTGATTCTAAATTGAAGCATGTTTTATTAAAATGTCCAATTGTGTAACAGTAACATCAGTAGTTGTTTGTTCTGATTTTTGTTGCAGTTATTATGGAAAACAAATAAAAAGACATTTGATAAAAAAGTAGAGTGTGTAGAAAAGTATGTACTAGACAGAAATAACTCAAGTAACAGACACCAGTAGCTCAGTCTGATAGAGACGAGGTATGTTGTTCCCTTTGTTGCAGATACACACCATGGTTCGAATCCAGGGACTGCTACTAACATGTCTTTCTCATTCTACAGCTGTAAACTTGAATATTGGTAGAAACACTAATCTCTTGTGAACAGATATTTTCCCCACAGGTAAAGAAATATTTGCAGAAGCAGTATGATGGGTATATGTATGAAATATGTGCAAATGTTCTATTGAGCAGCCCCAGTCCTACAAATGCAGGCTACCCATCTACACTATGCAGTCTGGCCAATACAAGCCTCTCAATTGTCACGCTGTCACGGATAGTTTCCCCTGTTGCCAAGAAAGCTGCACCCAGATAACATCACAGTACAAGTATGCCAAAAACACACTTACAAAACAGCAGGACAGGGAAGACATGTTTACTTGTACCAGTAAATATGACAGGTATCCCCTATACTTATGTACGTAGAGTTGTCATACCTTGCCCCATAGTACTCCAGGTGCAATATGTACAGGTGTGTATGTGCTGTAGTAGCTCCATGGCCCAGATAGATGTTAAGGGAGGGCAGAACTGTAGAGTATTGAACAGTAGTGCATTGAGAAGTATCACTGAATACAGTTGTTAATGGAATTATTTTCTCTTCCGCCACCACTCATCTGCTCCAATAATTGCACAAAATGTAATGTGGGTATGTTGTTACCAAAACTTACTGTTGTGACCTTTGTTCCATTTTGGTTATTATATTTGAAACGGTGTGCATACTAACATACCTTGTTGAATAACTATTCTTGTTGGCCTGTTGCCATTAATATAACTGGCATGCTGTTGCAATCCTGACTACCATTCCATTTCTGCATGTGTTATGTTTGCAATGCCACTGTTACAGTTCCACTGTTCTGGGTCAATTGGAACACCCATGCATGCTGTATCGACTAATGTTTAAATGTTTTGTTCATGACTAACCAATACACCTTGTTAATTCCCACTCCATAGCACATTTGGGAAGGCCGATTCCAGCTGATCCCCCTCTCCCACCCCACCTGGCAGAGGCATCAGATCCCAGCACATCTGGGACCCAACCCGGACCTCCCTCATCTGCCAACCTTGCACCACCCTCGGGTGGAACCGCTGTAGTGGACGGGGCTCATCCTTCCCCTGCATGTGGGTGCAGTGATGATCTCATCACCTGGAAAGAGGTCCGTGGCATGGTGCACAGTGTCTTCCAGTCAGAGCTGGATGAGCGACTGTGCCAGGTGGAGGGCAGACTGACCCAGTTTGAGGGGCAGCTGGCCCCTCCAGCTCAGCTCCCAGCACAACCACCTTTGGAGCTGTGAAGGAGTAGTGGTGGGGACATCAGTTCCACTACTACCATCTAGGGGGCTCATGGACATCCAATTCCCAACCACTCTCCCCGTCCAAGGTGTCTCCCCCCATGTGTCACACACCACCCATGTCTGCTGTCGTGTATGTCTTGTCTGACTGCAAATGCAACCTCTCCTACCAAATGTTCCTACCCAGACTTACCTACACTCCTTCCCCAACATCCCAATCTCACCTGAAAAAAAAGGGGGCATCTGTCCCAAAAACAATTATGCCCCATACATAGCTCTGCATTTTGCCCAGAGACGCAATCCCTTTACTCAATCTAACCCACTAATTATCATCATTTTATGTTGCCCACAGCCCACCCTCTGGGGTGTGAGGCTCTAAATTCCAAATTGCCCATAGTCATATCAGCTGCTGCTGTCGAAGAAATGCAGAGCTATGGTCCTTTCCTACACCCATCCTGCACATCCCT